>NW_007247293.1:46376-95334 GCF_000164805.1 Carlito syrichta | reverse complement strand
TGTGTGTGTGTGTGTGTGTGTGTGTGTGTGTGTGTGTGTGTGTGTGTGTGTGCATGTGTGAGTGTATGTGAAGACAAGCCTCACTATGTTTCACAGACTGGTCTTGAACTCCTGGACTCAAACAATCTCTTGCCTCAGGCTCCCAAAGTCCTGGGATTACAGGCATGAGCCACTGAGCCTAGCTTAAGTTTCTTTTCCTTTCTTTTCTTTTTTTGAGTTGGAGTCTCACCCTGTCACCCAGACTGGAGTACAGTAGCCGCTCACTCTGTCACCCAGACTGGAGTGCAGTAGCCGCTCCCGGCCACCGCAGCCTCAACCTGCTGGGCTCCGGCGATCCTTCCGCCTCTGCCTTCCAAGTAGCCGGAATTACAGGCATGCGCTACCACGCCCAGCTGATTTTTTTTTTGATTTATTGTAGAGATGAGATCTCGCTGCCCAGGCAGGTCTCGAACCCGCGGGCTCAGGCAACCCACTCACCTCAGCCTCCCAGGCTGAGCCACCGAGCCCGGCTTCTTTTCTTTTTTTCTTTCTTTCTTTTAATACAGAGGGTGAAAGTAGAGGGTCATTGAAGACTAAAGGGCAAGGAGGAAAGGAAGACAAGAGTCTGATGACACCTCGTGACCGGGACCTTGCTGTGACAGAAGCTCGTTTATTCCAGGACTCTGGTTTTTCCTGGCCATGGCCACACCTGACAGTATACCACATTTAGACAAGCATAGTAAGTGAACAGGCCATTGAGTGAAAAGAAGGGGAAAGTGGTCAGCAAGGAAAACAGGTAAGAGCTGCAATCTACAGATTGTTAGAATAGTGTCATTAGCATTTTTTAACAACCTAATCTTCAACTGTTTATAAATATGCCTCTTCAATTTGCCCAATACTTTTGAATGCCACTCTGAGTTACAGACTGAATTCACTTTTTCTGAAAAGGAGACCAACTGCCTTGCTAGCACACTACTTATTAAATGGCACACTATTATTCAGAGAAATGCAAGAAAACTCAGCCCTGAAACACCACTCTATGGGCTATGCCATAGAATATGAAATTCACAGTGTCCATCTCCTTTTGGGTTACAGCCTTGAAGGTCTCTATCAAAATGTAAACGCTGTGACCCAACCTATAAATATTCTCCCAGAGTCTATCTGGAGACATAATCTATTTATTATTACTATTTGTTAATGGATTTCATCATCTAGTTGAGCGTTCTTTACTTTTATTTATGCATTCTTATTTTTTAGAGATAATGACCCATTCTGTCACCCAAGCGGCAGTGCAGTGATACGATCACAGCTCACCACAGTCTCGACCTCTGGGGCTCAGGAGATCCTTCTGCCTCAGTCTCCCAAGTTGCTGAGAGGAGTAGTGTGCACCACCACACCAAGCTACTTTTTGGGTTTTCTGTAGAGACAAGGTCTCACTATGTTGCCGAAGCTGGTCTTGAAATCCTGGGCTCAAGCCCAGGATTAGACTTCTCCCTCCCCAACCTCTCAAAGTGCTGGAATCACAGGCACAAGCCACCGTGCCCAACCTATTAATTATTAATGTATTCTCAATAATTAGTACCATTTATCAAGCAGATTAATTTCTGCCCCGTGGTAGGGTCTTGGAGGAATAAAACATAGGTTGGTAACTTTTTTTTTTTTTTTTTTTGAGTTGGAGTCTCACTCTGTTGCCCTGACTGGAGTGCAGTGACATGATGCTCACGGCCACTGCATCCTCGACCAGCTGGGATCAGGCAAAATTCTTCCACTCCAGCCTTCCAAGTAGCTGGAGCAACAGGTCCACACCACCACGCCTGGCTAATTTTTTGATTTATTGTAGAGAAGAGATCTCGCCATGTTGCCTAGGCTGGTCTCAAACTCCTGGGCTCAGGCAATCCTGTCACCTCTGTCTCCCAAAGTGCTGGGATTATAGGCATGAGCCACCATGCCAGATAAATTGGATAATTTCTAACGAAGGATTAGGAGGAAGGGAGGGTTTGAAGTCTAAGAAGAGAGACCTGGTTAGTGTACAGGCTCTGGTGGGGGAGGGGCTAGCTCAAAGATACACGGAAGAGACAAGAGGAGCAGAGAGAAAAGGATGACACAGTGCCAAGGAAGAGTCCTATCAATGGCTGCCATTTTTGGGAATAGTATCAGCATTGCTGAAGGGCACACAGATCAGGGCCACCATGCACAGTTACGCAGGTTGTTCTTGGACAACCTGGTGCAAGCAGGCACTGAAATCCTGCCCAGACTCCCCTTGCCAAGGCCTGAGTCCCAGTGGGGGATGTGGCTGCCCAGAGGTGACACCTCTCTTTAATCCATGCCAAAGTTTTGCAGGGCCTGCATCCAAATAGTAGCCAAACCTTTCTCAACAGGTGGGACAAAGGCGAGTCGATACTTCCTGGTTGCACCATCCTCTCCCACTTTAGGAAATGTGACACGGGACCTCGCTGCCTTTCACATCACCTGTGCTTCCAACTACCATCACCCCAGTCACCCTCCTGTCCCTCAAGCGTGTTTTGGAGGCAGCAGGAGGCTGTCGCTCAGGAAAGAGCTTCCTAGCAGTCATCAAACTCTCTCCAATGACAAAGCCCCTGGAGTAAACCCTCCATTGACTATTTTTTTTGCACGTACTGATATACTGTTTCAGGGGGTTAGAGGTAAAGGAAGATGGAGGAAAGAACCCTGCTAGAATCCTACTAAAAAAAAAATTCAAAAATAGCTGGGCATGGTGGCTCATACCTGTAATCCCAGTACTTTGGGAGGCCGAGATTGGAGGATTACTTGAGCCCGGGTGTTTGAGACCAGCCTGGGCAACACAGTGAGATTGTGTCTCTACAAAAAAAAGTCAAAAAATTAACTGGGCGTTGTGGCCTGTAGTCCCAGTACTCAGAAGGCTGAGGCAGAAGAAATCACCTGAATCCCCGAGGTGGAGGCTGCAGTGAGCCATGGTTGTGCCACTGCACTCTAGTCTGGGCAACAGAGTAAGATCCCCAACCCAAAAAAAATTTTTTTTAATAAAAAAGAAAACACCTTTGTTCCCTTCCTTTTCTGCTAAGTTATTTCCTGAAAAAAAGACTAGAGAGAAAGTTGGGGAAATGAAAGTAAGGTATTTTTCCTTACTGTTTTCAGGAGGTCTTCATCTGCAAGACTACTTCGAACATATTTTGACCAGGAGAAAGCAGTCAATTAGCATGTTTTCTTTTCAGTGCAGTGTAGACATATTAGTTCCTCCTGTTTTTTCACTAACACAGAGGCTCAGAGAAAAACCCGTCAGGCCTTCAAGAATACTCCGAATACTCCCTGTTGAGGATGACGAGCAAATTCTTGTGTGGGTGTTACCCAGACTCTGTTTGTTCTGCAGTTTTTTCCTCTGGCTAGCAGTTAATGCTGAGGCTCACCTTGTGTCGGTGGTGCCCTCCCTTCAAGATTGCTGCCACCTCTACGGGGCACCACGTGCTCTAGCGAGCCCAGAGGAGAGCTCAGATTCCACTCAGGGAGAAAGCACTTACCTCCTTTTTCTTTCCATTTTCCCAAGCAATGACGTCATGCCGGTGTTAAATCTATAGAAGGCAGCCACTTAGGGGGCATCACTTGGGGCACCATCTGCCCATAAGCTCTTCCTCTCAAAGTTTCCTACTGCCTAAGATGTGTGCATTGGGTTAAGGTAGCATGCCTCAAGGGGCCGATGGTAGTATGTTACTTTGGAAAGACAGAATATTGACAGTCCTTTCCTCAACCATGCACCAAAACTTGTGGACTGTCTGCTACACCTCAATAGATCCTCTGCTAAGCCCTAAGGAAATTGTGCTACACAAAACAGACAAGTGGAGTTTTCTGTCTAATTTGCCTTTTTTTTTTTTGAGTCAGGGTGTCACTCTGCCGCCCAGGATGGAGGGCAGTGGCATAATCACAGTTCACCACAGCCTCTACCTCCTGGACTCAGGCTATACTTCCACCTCAGCCTCCCTAATAATTGAAACTACAGGTGTGCACCACCACGCCCAGTTATTTTTTTAAATTTTTTGTAGAGATCAGGTCCCACTATGTTGCCTAGACTGGTCTCAAACTCCTGGACTCAAGCAATCCTCCCACCTCGGCCTCCTGAAGTGCTGGGATTACAGGTGTGAGCCACCGCACCAGGCCTAATTTGCCATTCTTATCTATCCAACTCATCTTCATCTTCAGCTTTTGTGAAGTCTTCCCTGAGCTCCAACTCTGACTCAAAGGACCCCTCTTTTATTCTCCTGTAACATTCTATGCATATCTTTATGGCACTTAGTACTAAAAGAAAACTCCTAGTTCCCAGGATTTCAAGGAGGGACAAAGACGAGTTTACCTATCTCAAAATCTCTTGTCATTTTCAATTCAGTTGTAAAGGACCTCATAAAGTAACTCTTGAAACATCATACTTAAGTGCTACTCGAAGGAGGAAAAATTGATATTCAGTGCACAAAATCTGGAAAAAATAAAGTCTATATTGCTCATAGTGGTAAATGTGGTTGTGGGTCATGAATCTGGTCTAAATCACTAAAATCCATAAAAAATAGCTATAACTTGCTCATAAAACACCTCTTGCGAGACTTTCCATAAGAAACTTTAGAAGGTAATGAAACAGCAGATAATGGGGAAAGCTAATTAACTCTGGCAAAGCCTTGATAGGCTGTGCTTTATTATCTTAATTATGTATATCATGAACCCCATCCTCACAGACACACGCCTTCCTCACCCAACTTTCCAACAATTAATGGGTGAAGACCCAGAGCTCTTCCTGTCACCAGACAGACAGAGCCCAGGTTTTCTCTCTCAGTTTCACCGTGAACCTTCTGGCGACTTCCTGCCCGTTCTCAGGCCCCCAGATAGATTTCAGCAAGTAGATCCTCTTATTGAAAATTAGGGCTGAGAAGGGCCTGAGTCCCATGTTCAAAATCTTCAATGAAAACCAGACCTATAAATCATAGAGAAAGACATAAAACCAAAATGAAAATAAAGTCGAGGGGAGAAAAACTATCAAACAGGCTAAGAAAACTCTTTCATGTCAAGTTTCTCTCATAAAATAAGGAGTCTTCGGGGGAGCAATCACAGCATTCTAGATTCAGAAAGCCCTTTACACTCTTTCTGTTCCTTGCATTTTTTAAAACCCTGATCATCTTGGCCTGTGTTCTCAGGTTTCTCAGACCCATTAGCCATTCTGTGTTATCACAGTATTTATGATCATCTTGAGCTTATGACAAAAGTACAGAGGCAATTGTCCGACACAGTGAAACATTTGCTAAGTAATAGGACAAATGCCATTTGCACATCTCCAAATGGAACTAATTTTGACAAGATCAAATGAGCCAACTAAGTATGGAGTCTTCATAATGACACATTTGGTTTCACAAAACATTTCTAGGGAAGGTAAGTAAATTCACCAATTTCTAACTGTCAAAAACATATGACGTGTCTGGGTGCAGTGGTTCATGCCTGTAATCCCAGTATTTTGGGAATCTGAGATGGGAGGATTGCCTGAGCCCAGGGATTCGAGACCAGCCTGGGCAACTTGGCGAGATCGTGTCTCTACAAACAATTCAAAAATTAGCTGGGAGTGGTGGCGTGCACTTGTTGTTCCAGTTATTTGGAAGGCTGGGGCAGAAAGATTGCCTGAGCCCAGCAGGTCAAGGCTGTGGCGCCTGTTGAGTGTATTCCAACCTGGGTGACAGAGTGAGACTCCAACTCAAAAAAAAATATATATATATATATATATATGAAGAGGCATCATGGCAAGTGTGTAAACTTTGCTTTCTCTGATTTTCCCCCAATCTTTTCTACACTTCCTCTGTTGACAGTACCTTTTAATGCCTAAGAACTGCTTGAATAATCTTGAAACAGGAAAAAATAATTAGCATATACTTGTAACAAAAAGTGTATAGTCAGTGATGCTATAATTATACATCATAAAAAAGAATATAATTCAATGTCCTGGAAGACAGCTTGCCTAAAAACATGTAGGAGATGATTTGGGACATCCTCAGGGACTCAGCAATTTGGTAGTTGGAAAACAACTTAGGCAACAGTCAATGTGGTCTGCTTACCCAAACCACAGAGCAAATGTAATTAAAAGGGGGAATGGAAAATACTGTGGGTTTTATTTTAAAAATTGGTTAGGGACTTTTTCTAACTATAATCTTCTTTTGTTACAAATGTCGGCATAAGAAAACATCAATGCAAAGAACACGATCTATTCAGACCCTTCCTTTGAACCACCCAGTAAACAGACAAACGAGAAAGACACAGATGAGTCTAGAACATAAGGCTGGTGAATTCAGATGCCTCCCTGATAAAACCCTGTACTAGTGTAGCCGAATTAACATGCAAGAAAAAGAAGAACTGAGAAGAAAGATAAAGACTCCTGGGGCTTGCAAAACATGGTTCTTCTCTTTCTTTTGTGCTACAATTGGGTTGTTGCAAAAATACCCGAGGAGAGATATGATAAAATGCTAGGGAAATCCTTACACCCTCTACTATCATTTATTCTACTTGGAAGGTCTTTCTTCCCAAAGTTCAAATTTTACTTGAGGCTTTCCAGTTTGTCCAAGAATATAATCCCAAGGTCTTGAAAAAAATAATTAGGACCACATAAATTGGTTGTATTTTACTATCTAACACCACTAGCACTGTACTCAAGACTAAGGTAATCCATTATTTTTCTTTTTATAAGGTCAGGCTTCCCAAGAGGAGGTAGCTGAGGTGAGGTGGAAAACAAATGAGAACCAAGAGGACCCTGGCTAGACAGGTACAGTGGTATGTACCTATAGTCCCAGCTACTAGGGAGGCTGAGACGGGAGGATTGCTTGAGTTTGAGGCCAGCCTGGGCAACATAGCAAGACTCCATCACAAAAAAAAAAGAGGGCCCAGACTGCCTACATGCTATCCAGGAGCTGGAGACATGGGATGGGCTCCATAACCCCTATTCTAGGGGAGCTGATCATGAAGATGCACTGAACAGTTCTTTGCTCTGAGTACAAGCTGACTATTGTAGTCAGTTTCTGTCTCTCCTGGTGCACGACAGCAGAAGCGGCACTGTCCAGACTCACAACGCGTTTAGAAACCCATGAAAACATTTTTAATCTTTTAAAATGAGGAGAGTAATGAATCCAGCAATTCCATTCCTAAGTATATACTCAAAAGAACTGAAACAGGCATTCAAACAAATACGTGTCCACCAATGTTCATTGCAGCACTATTTACAATAGCAAAAAGATGGAAACATCCCAAATATATGTCCATCAACTAATATGGTATGTCCATACAATGGAATATTATTCAACCATAAGAAGCAATGAAATACTGACACATCACAATGCAAATGAACCTCAGAAACATTAAGTGAAAGAAGTCAGACACAAAAGTCCACCTAACATATGATACCATGTATATGAAACACCCAGAAATCCTTACAGACAGAAAGCGGATTAGTGGTTCTTAGGGGCTGGAAGGAGGGGGCACTGGGGAGTGTCTGCTTAATGAGTTCAGGGTTTTCTTTGGGGGTAATGTTTTGATGCTAGATAGAGCATTGTGAGTGTCTTATTTATTCAAATCACTCAATTGTACACTTAAAAATGGCTAATGGTACAATGTGATGACCATAGTTAATAACAATGTACTGTGTACTTGAAAATTGCTGACAGAGTAGATTTTAAGTGTTTTTACCAGAAAAAAAATTGAGATAATGCATATGTTAATTGGCTTGATTTAGCCACTCTACAATGCATACGTATTTCAAAATGTAATGTTGGATACCCTAACTATATAAAATTTTTGTCTGTAATCTCAGTACTTTGGGAGGCCAAGGCAGGAGGATCACTTGAGGCCAGGAGTTCACGACCAGCCTTAACAATATAACAAGACCGTTTCTTTACAAAATAAATTTAAAAAAAAAAAACAGCTACATCTGTAGTGGCATACATCTGCAGTCTCAGTTTCTTGGAAGGCTGAGGCACTAGGATCTCCTGAGCCCAAGAGTTCGAGGCTGCAGTAAGCTATGATCACGCCACTGCACTATAGCCTGGGTGGTAGAGTGAACCCTTGTCTCAAAAGAAACAAAAAGTATATACAGTTTTTATTTGTCAACTAACTAAAAGAAGTTTTAACGTTAGTGGTTAATTTTATGTTATGTGAATTTAATCTCAACTAAAAAATGAATCCAACCTAGAGTATACTCCCCTTTGTACTGATCATAAAGTATAATTTTAACAACAAATTGATGAAGGGGACGATAAGACAGAAGTACCTAGAGCCCAGGAAAGTCATTTTGCAGGCCTGCCTGGAGGCACAGCGCACAGAGGCCAGTGAGAAGGAACGCGAGCCTTGGAGAAGCCACCTGGAGCTCAGCTAGGCAGACAGGCTCATCTGAGTGGAGGCCGGGAAATCGGCAAACGCCCAGCCATGCAGTGGCCAAGACTTGGGATGCTGTGTGATGCACCTTAAAGAGATCTAAGGTCCGTCCTTCCTGCTTCACCAGCATGGGGCACAGCCTGAGGATCTAGGACACCGCCTCGTGGTGGAAGAGGACCAGGAGTTGGAGAAAAAAGTCCTAGGAGGACTGTGTAAGGAGGCAAAGCGTGGGGAAACCAGAGCAGACACAGTCAGAGATGGGCTGGGTACTCCCATGAAGAAGTCTAAGATGGGTCTTGCAGATGTTTTTAAAAGCTCCCCAGATATCATCATCCAAGTTTGGGAAGCATTGCTCTGAACAATTGGGCAAATCAACCACGTGGAAGACTTCAATGCATTAAAAATTTAAAAAGGGGCTGGTTTGGTGGCTCACACCTGCAATCCCATCACCTTGGGAGACAGAGGCAAGAAGATCACTTGAGCCCAGGAATGTGAGACCAGTCTGGGCAACATAGCAAGACCTCATCTCTACAAAAAAATTAGCCAGGTGTGGTGGTGCACACCTGTAGTTCCAGTTGCTTAGGAGGTTGAAGTGGGAGGATTACTTGAGCCCAGGAGGTTAAGGCTACAGTGAGTCATGATCATGCCACTACACTCCAGCCTGGGCAACAGAGTGAGGCCCTGGCTCAAAAAAATAAATCAATAAAATAAAAAATAAAAAGAAAGTTGTTTTTTTAAAAAATTGTTTTCAAAGATCACTCTGGGCTGTTGTTCGAAGAGTGAGATCAGTAGGGGTCAAGAAAGAGTGATTATGGGGAGCCCACATTAAAGGATACTGCTGTAATCCCAGCAAAAACAAAACAAAACAAAAAAACAATGGTCTCGGATGCTGGTGGAGGAGACATCTGAGATGCAGCTTTGAGACGTGGACTGGCAACAGAATCGTAGCGGGGGTTGGGAAGAAAAAGGGAGGTGGTATGTTCACATTTCTGGCATGAGCATCGAGATGCATTTGATGGTGCTATTCACTAAGACAAATGCTGATGGTCCAGAGTTAGGGGTAGACACTCAGATATCGAGTTTTGAACACATAAAATTTGAAGAAACATCCCATAGTGGGGCAACATAGTAATTCAATGCCTTGCCTGCAACTCAATGGAGGCGTGGAGCAGAGATGGGAGACTTGGGTGCCACCCCTGTCTGAAGTAAAAGGAAATCCCCAGAATGAATGAGGTCATCCAGTAAGAATGCAGAGTGAGGAAGAAATCAGCTCCAGATCTAGCCTTAGCCCAACACAGAAGTGCCAGGTACAGAAGAAAAGTTGGCAGAGGAGAGGGAGACTCAGAGAGAGGAAGACAGACAGTCCAGTGGGCCTTGGATAGATGCCAAGGAAGAGACGGTTTCAGGAAGGGGAGAGCAGCCAGCTGATGTGAACACTCAGGTCAGGCAGGATGGGAATATTTGATTGTTGTATGGGTTGGTGACAGGAAGGTCACTGTTGGCCAGGTGCAGTGATTCACACCTGTAATCCCAGCGCTTTGGGAGGCTAAGACAGGAGGATAGCTTGAGCCCAGGAGTTGGAGACCAGCCTGAGCAACATAATGAGACTTTGTCTCTACAAAAAATCAAAAAGTTAGCTGGTTGTGGTGGCATGCGCCTATAATCCCCGCTACTTGGAAGACTGAGGTAGAGGGATTGCCTGAGCCCAACAGGTTGAGGCTGTGGTGGCCGTGAGTATTCCACTGCATTCCAACCTGGGCGACAGTAAAACACTGACACTCCCCCCATCAAAAAAAAAAGAAGCTCACTGTTGACTTCTACAAGGGCGGCTTCAGTGAAGGGACAGAAACCAGAGGGAACTAAGTTGAGAATAGCGTGGGAGAAGCAGAAGTGGAAAGAGTGTGGCAGCTCTTTCAAGAACCTAAATGTGAAGGTGAGGAGTAGGTGACAGCAAGACCAGCCACACCCCTACTTCACGCACCCTGTCTACCCACGGGGCAACAGGGAAACCAAGGTAGACATAACTTGGCCAAAAGCAGAGGAGCTGGCAACCTGGTGCGGACAGCTCTTAGTGGACTGTGCTGAGCACAACCTTAGGCCACTCTGCAGTGGTCAACTTATGGTCTAGCAACTTAATAGAGGCCATGCCGTGAGCCTGCTGGTGTCGACTGTTCACGAAGGGAAGAACAAAACCAGAGGGGAATTTAAATTTGCAGCTTGCTCCCCAGCAGATCTCAAAGTCGGGGTGGGGGTGAGAAGCCTTAAGAACAGACAGGGTGTGATCACACTGGGTCAGAGTTTTAAGAAGCCAGCTTCAGTTGGGCATGGTGGCTCACTCCTGTAATCCCAGCACTTTGGGAGGCAGAGGTGAGAGGGCTGCCTGAGCCAGGGGTTTGAGACCAGCCTGGGTAACTTGGTGAGACCTCGTCTCTACAATAATAAAAAAATTAGCTGGACATGGTGGTGCGTGCCTGTAGTTCCAGCTACTTGGAAGGCTGAGGTAGAAAGATTACCTGAGCCCAGAAGTTCAAGGCTGCGGTGGCTGTGAGCGTGCCACTGCACTCCAGCCTGGGCGACAGAATGAGACTCCAACTCAAGAAAACAAAATAAATAAATAAAAATAAAATAAATTTTTTAAAAGCCAGCTTCAAGCAACATTAAGACTCTACACCAGCAGTGACAAGCTGCGGTTCATGCACGCCTCTGGTGGCTCTTAAGCGCAGACTGTTAGAGGCCGCTCAGCCCTGGCCCTGCAGGCTAAACCCGCCCCAAGAAGCTCCAGCATATATGGTGATGTCAGCTTCCACCACACCTATGACTGTTAGTAGCACGCTTCTTGCCTCCAAGGCTCTGCCCCATGTCCTAAGTTTGTCTGTTTGTTTGAGTCAGGGTCTCACTCTGTCACCCAGACTGGGGTGTAGTGGCACAATCACAGCTCACCACAGCCTGAATTCCTAAGCTCAGGCGATCCTTCCGCCTCAGCCTCCCCAATAGCTGGAACTACAGACACATGCCATGATAACTGGCTAATTTTTTATTTTTTGTAGAGACAAGATCTTGCTATGTTGCCCAGGCTGGTCTCAAACTCCTGGACTCAAGAGTCCTCCCGTCTCGACCTCCCAAAGTGCTGGGATTACAGATGTGAGCCACCATGCCTGGTCTTAGCTGTATCCTAAGTTTACATTCTAAGACATGAGAAATGTCTCACATTCAGTCCCTTCATCCTTTGCCAATTGCAAAAGGAACCAGCTCAGCAGAGAGGAGCCTAGGTGACACGAGGCCCTTGGTTTTGGGTGGTGGTGGCAGCTGCTGCCCCTTCTACTGTGTTCATCAGCCAAATAACGATTTACAGGGCACGATGTTCCTTTTCCCTCTTCACTAACTGTGATGAGAAAGTTGGTTTTGTGTGTATGTTCCTGCCTTTTAGTTGCTAGCTTCCTATTCTGAGTTGACTTACTGTCTCCAATATTACAGTCGATTTGAGGAGACTTTGGCCAGAAAGACATATTCCCATGTGCAACTTTTCTTAGTTTTTTCCCCTACCCTAAATTTGGCTTATCAAGTAAACCTCAAGCTTCTCACTAGAGCCTGAGCAAGTAAGGTCCTATGTTCTTTCGTTGAAGGTCATAAAAGGTTTATTAGGTGCCCTCGTGAATATAACTGAGCCAAGCAGACAGAGGGCCTACACTCAGCCTCTCCCATGCTTGGGGGTAATAATGTTCCAGATGTCACATCTGTGGGCATTTAGCAGTTACGCTGTAACTCTTAGAGGATCATGTTTAAGGGAAAAAAAACAAACAAACTAGGTCCTTCCCTAACTTTGAAATATAGAATTTTTTAAAAGTCAGAAAGGTGATTGTAGTCAGAATATCATCAGTCTTTTTGACTATAACCTTTAAGACAAATTATGAAGTGAACATCATTTTATCTCAAGAATCAAGCATGTAACAGGCACCCAAATGTTTGTGGAAGGAATAAACGCCATTAATCCTATAAATTATACGAAGACAGCTGTGATGGTTGGGATAATAATCACACAGGATTTGAAGTCAGAAAATCTGCAATCCACATTCTGACACTGAGTAGTGGTGTGACATTGAGTGATACTTTACCAGAACTAGTAGCAGAGATAATGCCTACTCCTCCCATCTCATAATGTTTTAAGGATGAAATAAGGTGACCTGTGGGAAAGAAAAGTAAACGGTAGTCAGAAACAGGACCGAGATGTCTGCCACCACCACTTCTGATCAACATTAAGCTGCCAATGCAATCTTTTAAAAGTTGAAGCATAAAAATTGGAAATACAAAGGCAAACCATATCTTATGTGAGAACAATATGGCTATCTACATTGAAAATCTTACAGAATCTACAAGCAACCTATTAGAACTAGCAAAAGAATTATGTATACAAGGGAGACCCCCCAAAACAGATCTTTTTTTGGAGGGTAGGCCCCTTGTAGTACAAGCTTTCCCTGCTAGGTAAGTGTTCTAGGAATTCATCAGTATCAGTGTACCAGCTAGCATTGATGTGAGAGGCTGCATTTGGCTTCAGTGAATTTTTGTTTGGAGATTCTTTCAACGTGTTTGCCCATTTCCCGATGGGTGATTTATAAGCACACCTGCCCACACCACACTGCATATTCAGCAGTTTTTGACCAAAAAATGGCAGGACCTCCCTATTCGCCCTTTCTCACCCCAAATGACTTTGTTGTGTCCCTGGATAAAAAAAAGTCCTTAAAAGGAAACATTTCACCGATGTGGAAGAGGTGAAACAAAAAACGCAGAAGCACGAAAAGGTATCAAGATTAACAAGTTCAAACTTCGTTTTGAGCAGTAGAAAAATCATCTCAGTAGGAACATTGCATCAAATGTAGAGTACTTTGAAGGTGACTGAAGTTTACACATGTAAGAATACACAATTTCTGGCCAGGTTAGGTGGTTCAGCCAGTAATCCTGTGCTTTGGGAGGCCGAGGTGAGTGAATTGCCTGAGCCCGCGGGTTCGAGACCCGCCTGGGCAACTTGGCGAGACCTCATCTCTACAATAAATCAAAAAATTAGCCGGGTGTGGTAGTGTGTGTTTGTAGTTCCAGCTACTTGGAAGGCTGAGGCGGAAGGATCCCCAGAGCCCAGCAGGTTGAGGCTGCGGTGGCCAGGAGTGTGCCACTGCACTCCAGTCTGGGTAACAGAGTGAGATTCCAACTAAAAAAAAAACTCAAAAAAACAAAAAAAACCCCACAATTTCTTATAAATAAATGCCACTTTTTTGGTGTCTCCCCCCATATACCAGCACTGATCAATTTAAACATTTAATTAAGAAGCCCATTCTCTACAGCAATAATGAAAACACAAGCTACATGGGAATAAGTGTAATAAAGGATGTGTAAGACTTTTCAAAGAGAAAACAATAAATCATTAAAGAAGACTTGAATAGATGGAGAGATACAGAATGACACGAATAGGAAGATAATGTTCTTCCTCCAAGTTAATCTGTAAGTTTAATGTAATTCTAATCAAAGTCTTAACATCATTGCTTAATGGTACTCAATAATTTAATCCTAATTTCACAGAAAGAGCCAGAGCTCAAGAACAGTCAAAACCATTTTGAAAGACAGAGAAAGGTGAGCCAAGGAGACTTCCTTATCAGAATCAGAGATGACAGAGGGGGCATTGCCATCAGTGGGAAAAAGATGGACAGTCAATAAACTGTGCTAAAACAACTAATTATCCATATGGAAAATATCAGACCTCACTCCACAAACAAAAGCAATTTCAAAGCGAATTAACAATATACATTGAAAGGCAAAATCGTAAAATTTTTAGAGGAGAATATTTTTATGACAGCAAGTAGAGAACTTCTTCAGAAGGACAGAAAATCCACAACTCATAGATACAATAAAACTTCTGCAAAAGGACACACACACAAACACAAAACCATAAACAAAGTTAAAAGATAAGCCTCATGCTGGGAAAAGGTATTTTCAATGCATATATCCCTAAAACAATATGTATCTAAAATTTATTAAGAATGTTTAAAAAGCAATGCAAATAATCCCCAAAAAGCAAGAGGGCAAAGGATTCAAACAGGCAACTCCCTTCAGAGGAAAATGAATTACAAACGTATGAAAATATGCACAACCTTATCAAAAGAATGCAGCAAAATGAAAATTTAAATTATGAACCATTATTTCACATCCATCAACCCATAACCCCCAACCCTTGGATGAAACGGACAGCATGGACAACGGCTAGTTGGGTTTAAGCCTTCTTTATAATGTTCAACCTGAGAGAGTTGTCTACTGTGTGAGACCACCACTACAGTGAGAGGAATACCACACCTGGACAGGGGCAGAAGGTAATGGAAAAATGTGACTTCTCATAAACTGCTGGTAGGAGTATAATTTAGCATGTATGCTATGGATATTGGCAATATCTGATAAAATTGAAAAATATTCTAAGGATGGCTGATCCTGAAGCAGATGAAGTAAGGACCAATGGGAGGCCCAAACTTTACCTGTACATTGATCACTTATGTACCTAATCCTGAATCCCCACATCTTTAAAATAAAATAATAAAACAAAGAAATCTTTAAAATAAAGAAAATATTCTATTGGCCAGTAATCTGAGTTCTAAATGCATATCTCAAGAAATGCTCACACATGTGCACAAGGAAACATCAAGTGTTTCACTGCAGCATTTATAATAGTCAAAATTTGGGAATAACTAAAATGTCCATCAACAAGAAAAATGGATAAATTGTGATATACTCCATTATCTATGGCATTTAAAGTGAACATTTTAGAGAAACCTGTGTCAGCATGGATACATGTTAAAAAATGAGGGGGTAAAACAAGTCCCAGAACGCTCTATATAGAATGATAACATTTAGGTAAAGTTTCAAGGACAGGAAAACAATCCCATCTATGCATTCATATAACAAGCATGTAAAGCCATTCATGATATCATTCTGATAAACATCAAATTCAGAGCAACTGTCACCTCTGTGGGTAAAGGGAGAGAAATGGAATTAGACAAGGCTATATGGTAGATTTCAACTACAGCTATAATCATTTCTTTTTAAAAGAAAAAAGCAAATATGGATTAAAATGAGATTGTAAAAGCTGGATGATGACCAATACACAGGTACTTGTTACATTGTTTTCTATATGTTCCCGTATGCTTGAAATGCTTCACAATAAAAAAGAAAAAGGCATAGTGCAAATACTGGCAGTTTTGTTAATAAATGTTTGCTGACAGACAACTAGGTGGATTGAGGTGAATTAACTCATTAATACACAGGGACCATTATTTCCAAGCATAGGAAGACTACTGATTTCTCCAAGACTTATATTTACTGATACTTAAAATGTGCCAGGCATTATGGAAAGTGGTTTACATGCATTGACTTACTTAATCTCCATAATCACCCTATGAAGATGATGCTAGTACCATCCTCATTTTATAGATTAGAAGACTGAGGCTCAGAGTGGAAATGTATAGAACCCAAGGTCACAGAGCTAGAAAGCAGTCAAGCTGAGGGACAAGCAAGGCCAGGTATGTGTAAGTCCAAAACCTATGTACTTAATCCCTACACTATACTATGAAAGGGTTCAACTTTACCAAATGCAGGAAGATGAAAAAGCCACACAAATGTACTCAGAGTAAAAACTAGAAAGATGCAATTAATATAACTAAGAATTTTGAAGGATCAAAGTGTAAGGTCTGAGTAACTAAATATATGCAATTAAAGATAAGGCCTACACCTATCCTGAGCCCAAACACATAATGAAAAGCAGAAAGACAATATTCCTTAAGACTAGCTACAGATACATAGACATAGGTGGCTGTTAAAAATGTGTCCCGAAACTCCAGAGGGACTTTCAGTTTTCTTGAACACATTCTACTGGCCCTTCAAGGCTCACCCTTTCTGATTCATCCAAGCTCTCCACTAAGCTCTCCTTCATCTAAACCTGACTCATCTGGTGCTAACCATGGCTTTTCGTTGGTATTTTCTATAGGACCAAGTCACCACCTATTTTATACTATTGTGTTTTATGTAAGAATGACCTGTCTTAAGATGTGTTCATTGGCATCATTTGGTAGCAAGTAACAGCCTCCTGGCTTACTTAAGGAAAAAAATAAAACGAAATGGGGGAGTATCTCTGTAAGGTTTAAGACTATCTTCTGGAACCCTAGGAGCAGAGAATGCCAGCAGACACAAGACACTGGAACAAATACTGCCAAATTACCAGGCATCAAGGCAGCTCTTCTCTTTATCTTTTTCTTCCAGGGTTGGACACTCTCTCATCTTTGCTTTATTCTCTTTCTGCCTCACGTGCAGGTTCCAAATGTGACCTCCCAAGACATCAGTTCAAAATTCTCCATCTAACAGGCTCAACTTTGGCCAGATGCCCACTTCTTGTCCGATAACCTGAACAGCTCCTCCCTGAAGGTGGCAGGTGGTAATATTCAGAGAAGGGACATAAGTTGGGCAGATAACCTAAAAGATATCTACTCCAATACTTCTTGTACTTCCCTATTAATTGCAGGCTTGGAATTTTTTGGGGTTTTTTTGTTTTTAAGAAATAAGCTGCTTTTCTTTGATGGTCTTTTCCAACTTTAAAAACTACTAATTGCTAAATTGCATCTTTCAGTCAAAATGAACCTGAGAATTCTTCGGCTGGATCTTAGAAATGTTCAAATAGGAGAGAATTCTACATCGTGGCATAATCTCTTCAAGACACATTTATGTGCTTCACTGTTTTCTTCTTATCCCATCCTTTCTGATGGGGCAGTTACTACAGACCCCTTACCCACAATCAGTTTAAGCTCTAAACGTTCCTTCCATATTTTTTGTATTAAAAGCAAGACTTCCCCTCATTTTGGAGAAAAATCAATGTTTGAACCATAGTCAAGCAATGAAAATCCCCAAACTACTGGTCCCTTTCCTATAGAAGAGTGTAATCTCTAGAGTCAATAAAGAGCTGGGGAAAGAAGTGTACCATTAGAGTCTATACTATAAAAACCAGGAACTGTGCTAAACACATTTCAACCTCAAAACAATCCTGAGGAAGTACTATTGTTATCCTTTTCTTTTGAGTTGGAGTCTCACTCCATCGCCCAGGCTGGAGTGCAGTGACACACTCACGGTCATCCCAGCGTCTACCTGCGGGGTTTGGGCAATCCTTCTGCCTCAGCCTTCAAGTAGCCAGACCACGCCTGGCTAATTTTTTGATTTATTGTAGAGATGAGTTCTCGCCAAGCTGCCCAGGCTGTTCTCAAACCCGTGGGCTCAGGCAATCCCTTCACCTCAGCCTCCCAAAGTGCTGGGATCATAGGCTTGAGCCACCACGACCCACTGTTATCATCTTTCTATGGATGACAAAAATTAGGTTTTGGAGACTGGCCCGTGCCAGGCCTTTATGGTACAAAACCTTCAACTGCTTTCTTTCCTCTCTTTTTTCTCTACTAAATGTTGTTCTGAAACTTAAGAAAAAAGAATTAGGTTTAAGAAAGAAAACGATTCTGTATTACACATCTTGTATGTAGCTTAACATGGATTTAGAAGCAAAAAAGGGATTATAAGGGGGAAGACTGGGGAGAAGGACTGAAGACGACAGATCTCCTTTACAGCATATTTTTTAACACCAAAAATTGTATCTTAAATATACAATAATGAAGTAGTATGAATCATGTTACATGACAACATACCATGTAGCTTTTATAAAACCATGTTTTTAAAAAATATATTTATATCATGGTCACAGAACAGAGCGGCCAGCAGCCTGCACAGTGACATTCCCAAGTTTTATTGTGACAACTATGATACATACCTCACCCATGACTCTCCATCTATGAGAAAGACATGCTGCAGTGGTAGGAAACACAAAGATAATGTGAAAGACTACTTCAGAGTCGGATGGAAGAGCAGGCTCAGAGCCGAACTGACAAAGCGACCGCTGCATTTCAACAAGAAAAGCTCTCCTGCTCCATTCTCCGCTCCTCCTCCTGCAGGGGGGATGATCCCACCTCCCCCCAGTTTCTGGTCCTCCTCAGTGATGCCAGTATCCCTTTTGGGGGGCCCTTCAATGATGGGCCCTCCTCCTGGGATGATGCCAGTGGAACCTGCTCCTGGAATGAGGCCACCTATGGGATGCCACACGCCCATGATGCCTGGGCCCCCAATGAGGAGACTTCCCACCCATTCCATGATAGTGCCCACTCAGCCTGGAATGATTCAATCAGACAGGTAAGGATAGGGAGAGGAGTCTTTATATATATTTTTTTTACATTAGTTTTACATTGTTCTACTTCACCAGATCATGTGACTGGTTTGTTTTTTTTTTTTGAAAGTAGGATTTATTAAGACAGAAAAGCTCCCACAGCGAGAGGGGACCTGAAAGAGGTTGCCTGTGTTTTCTTAAAAGCATGTAAGAAAGGCTTGCTGCCCCTTCCTAACAAATAATAGTTTTGGAGAGAAGTGGGACAAAAAAGTTTTCATTTGCTTGTGAAACATAAAAATAAAAGTGTCAACTCTTTAAAAAATAAAAAATACAGTCATATCGTGAAGGCTTATGTATAACATCAAATGAAAGTGACAAGGGAAATAAACCTTGTATATCCTCTAAACTCTAATTTTGTTATATATATTAAACTTTGGACTTGAATGAGTTTAATTTTTCTGGAGAGAAAGTCTATGATCCCCAAAAGATTAGAAGTCACAAAAAATTAATTCTTAGACTGGGTGTGGTGGCTCACACCTGTAATCCCAGCACTTTGGGAGGCCAAGACAGGAGGATCACTTGAGACCAGGAGTTCATACTGAGACCCTCATCTCTTCAAATAAAAATAAAAATAAAAATAATTAGGTGTGGTGGCTTATGCCTGTAGCCCCAGCTACTAAAGAGGCCGAGGTGGAAGGATCACTCAAGCCCAGCAGGTTGAGGCAGCAGTGAGCTACGTATGTGTCACTGTACTCCAGTCTAGCTGACAGTGAGACTGTCTCTAAAAAACAAAAATAAGATTAACCCCTTTGCAACTTAACAGCCACCCTTCAAAATGTTTCTATTCTGTGCCCCACAGATCCCCTCGCCACCTTTAACACACTACATTGTACCTTGACTAATGCCTTTTCCTGACAGCACTCCCAGACTTCATGCAGAATCCTCCCTCTTCTAGGTTTCTACTGCACTGTTTCTGCAACTAGTATATATTGACATTACATATCTTATGCAAATTTGCCTGAATAAGACAAGGGGCCAACCAATATATTTTTGTCTCCAACACTAAACAAAATAGGTGATTTCACTAAAATACCAAATTTTGTACCCAAGACAATAAACTTTGTTTTGTGCTGTCAGGTAACAGACTTAGTACTCATTCACAACGGTAAGTTTTAAACATACTCTTTAGTGAAACAATTTTTACACTGAAATAATTACCAGCTTCACATAATTAAAACCGAAAGTCAAACTGTCTGATGACTACATATTTTTATAGATATAACCAAATGTTATTTCATAATCGTTTATATAACCCCCATTTTCAAAAAATGCTGAAATTTCTAATAAAATGAAAACAATGGGACCCTGAGTAGGCAGTGCTAGGATTTCTACCACAATTAAGAACCTAAGGGGATGCTGGCTCTATTCTTAGTGATTCTAACACAGGAGTGTTTATCAGAACCACTTGAGGAGCCGTTTCAGAACACACACATACGAGGGAACCTCAAAAAAAATCCTCTGTAGGAAAAACACATATATATCAAAAGCAGGTACATACACATATATATACGTGGGCGGGCCTCTGCATTTGTTCCTCTGGATCAGTCAACCACGGATTTTATCTGGAAGTTCTGAGAAGGTTGCATCACGATTTGCAGGAGAAACGTCCCGAGTTGTGGCAAACAAGTGACTGGTTCTTCCACCATCACAACGTACCTGTCCACACCGTACTGAGTGTTCAGTTTTTGACCAAAAACAGCATGACCCCTGTGCCCCAATCTCCTGAAAACACCAGCTCTCTCCCCCAGCGACTTTTCTTTGTTTCCCCAGGTGAAAAAAGTCCTCAAAGGGAAACGTTTTGCCGATGTGGAAGAGGTGAAACAAAAACCGCGGAAGCACTAGAAGGCATCAAAATTGAGTTCAAACACCGTTTTGAACACTAGAAGTGTCTCAACAGGTGTATACAATCAAACGGAGAGTAACTTCAAAGTGACTGAAGGTTAAACATGTAAGAATACCAATTTCTTATAAATATAACTCCAGTGATTTTGGGGTCCCTCCTCATATACTCCACCCCCAGAAGTGCTGATTTAGTAGTTCAGGAGGCCAGGCCTACGGGCTTTTCAAAATGCTCCCCAGCATTTTCTGATGAACATTGCTGGTTAAAAACTATTTTCTATGAAATATTTGGCAGGCTTTCAGCTTATGAGTATATGCATTTTTAAATATCTTAAGCATTTTCATGATTTTGAAGACCACAGATATTTACAGGGCACCTGACTTTCTGCAATAGGTGCAGCTTCTTTATGGGTTATGTACTTTTTGGTTGATTCATTAACTTTCGCTCTATAGAAAAATGAGATGCTCTTAAGTGATATTTTCTTAGAAATTGAGGTGCAGAGTACACACAATCCATCCACTAAATGAGTATGCTGCAATAGAATTATTCATATGGAAATATACGAACAAGCACAAATTCTGGCCTTTACAAAGTTAAGGCAATTGATAAGACATCTATTAGAGTACACACAGAGAAATATTATACACACATCAATACTAATAGCGTCTATAACTAGGAAAAAATGAGACTTCAGAGCAAATCACCAAATATTAAGTTCCCAAAGTATATTCAACATTTTTAAATATAAAAATGTAAATATTTAAAACCGCCTACTCTGAAGTTAAATGTTAACTTTGGTAAACGATCTAGTGTTCACTAATATATTCCTAATGGGCACTCAGAAATCTAAAAAATTATTTAAATAATTTTCTAGACTGCTTACTTTCTTCATTGCATTCATTTTTCTAAGAACTGATTAAATATGCTTGGAAACTCCTGGATCAAACATGCTCTATAACCGTACTATAAAAATTCAATATTACTTTTTTAAAAAAATCCTCTCTGCATCACTCTAAAATGGTTTTACCTCTTGGTTTAATGGGCATTTTGCTGAAGAAAGCAACCTCCTCAATCCTCACACAATTTGAATTAAAAAATTCTAAAAATTATCTATAGTAGTTTGAAGATTCAAATTCTAATCCTTGTAACTTCAAAATGATTGTAAATTCCACTGATTTGTTTCTTTCATTCCAAGTAACTTATTTCATATCACAAGTTTAAGTTTCACATTTAGAAAAACTTTGTCCATGTTTATGTATGTGTCTAGAGTTGGCTGGTACATTCAAGAACATTACTAACAGTGTCAGATTGGCCCTGGGAAATACACAATGAAAATCTTTACCCCCAACTCTATACACATGGAATTTCATTTTTGCTTTAAAAGATCTAAAATACAATCATGTATTAATATTCTATTTTTTCCCTTCTTCCTACCCTGACTTTAATCATGATCACATACACACAAATTCAAAACATAACCTTCTGAATAACTCCTGCCAGGGTTACCAGAGCTTGTACCTGTCCTTCCAGAAGTCTTTATGTAAATTCAGGTTTTTGATAAATCAAAATACTCTGCATCGCTTTAAAAAGGGGAAAGAAACAAACAAAAAAAAAGGTTTGCAATATGGTTCTGATAAAATTGACATTAATCAATGTAGGCTAAGGGTTAACAGACTTTTTTCAAAAGTTGTATTTAATCAGCTTATTCTTAGGTAAAAACTTAGTAAACTTCCAGTGTCTCTATACATCTTTTTTTTTTTTTTTTTGAGTTGAAGTCTCACTCCGGTCACCAAGGCTGAAGTGCAGTGGCATGCTCACAGCCACCCCAGTGTTGACCTGCTGGGCTCCGGTGAACCTTCAGCCTCAGCCTTCCGAGTAGTCGGAACTACAGATGCGTGCTACCATGCCCAGCTAATATTTATTGTAGAGATGAGATCTCGCCAAGTTGTTGGGGCTGTTCTCGAACCCCGGGGCTCACGCAATCCTCTCACCTCGGCCTCTCAAAGTGCTAAGATTACAGTCTGAGCCACTGCGTCCGGCCTATAACATCTCTTTTAAAATAAATATACCTGATTATGTTTCAGTATCTAATATCAAGAATCTAAAAATAAACGGTTAAGTTGAAGAAAAATAAACCAGATTCTTATCCCATACCACTGTAATACTTTAAATGCATAGGAATACAACAAACTCAAAAGAAAAAAAAATAGTGTTTTATTAACTACCACACTGTTATAATACACTTTAAACGTACAATAAGGTAGCCTTTAAATTTGAGGTGGTCTTAAGAATAACAAATGAACAGAATTCCAAATTTTTGAAATAGGTGAACTGCTGCAGTTATAGGTATACATTTAGGAAAATTGTATAGCTCTTACAAGACCAGCAATGTAACTTTATTTGTACATTTTTAATTGAAAATATAAACAATAATTAAAAAATAAAAAGAAAATACAGCATAATAAAAAACATACGTTTCTCAATTAAATGTACTGGATACATATAAATTTTAAGGGAAGAAGCAAAAAAGGAAAATGATTGATATTTAAGTGCAGACTGACTACCTAGACAAAAAAAAAAGACTTAAAAAAATATCATAAAACCTCTAGTTTTTCTATGACTAATATCCATATGGTTGGAGTATTGTCACTATGGAAGTGATTTTGTTATGTTTGCATATGTTATATTTTACTGGTAATTTACACGATGGCTTTTAAGGCCCTGGCAGACATATGGTTTTTGGAAACAAGATTGAATAAAAATCACTGCTAAGACGCAATACACCTTATTATTATTATTTTTTTTTTTGGTCCTCCAATATTCAAGAAAAGGGATAATTCACTGTAACATTTTCTTACCACCCAAATGCCTCAACCTATACATTTTAAACTTTTTTAAACATTGGTTATATTGCCCAACTTCATTATTGAAAGAATATTAACAAGACATTATTTTGGCAAATTAAATCTTAAACATGGCTTTTCAACAGGATTTAAAAGGTGACTATCCCTAGAGTTCCATGTTAAAATGTAGTTTTCAAAATCTTACAAGAGTAATGCTTAAAATATTGTACATAGTTAACCTAATTAAAATAATTAGCTTCAAAATGACAAATTGATAAGCTAAGTAAAGCCTACACTATGTAACATTTGCTTGGAAACTTGATTTGTCAGTTATGCATAATAAAAATTCCAGTCATCAAGAAAATTACAAAATTTTTTTTTATCATAACATGATTTCTTTCACCCACCAACTTTTTTTATCTTACAATAGATAAATACCAACATGTTCTCATTTTTACACTAAACCACACAGGATTGAT
The DNA here is from genome assembly GCF_000164805.1 of Carlito syrichta. NCBI lineage: Eukaryota > Metazoa > Chordata > Mammalia > Primates > Tarsiidae > Carlito > Carlito syrichta. The sequence goes on along the minus strand of NW_007247293.1, from coordinate 71,532 downwards.
GCATTTGGTTAGACTACCATTCGCATTGTTAAATTCAATTTTCTCTTTATATAACTTGGTAAAATTTCATTTCTTCTAGATTCCAAAAGTACCTACAAAACCCATGCAATTTTACCATTTTTAATATACTATGGAATATCATACAAAGTAAGGCATTTCAGTGTCATGTATAACCAAGTTACTGTCAATCCAAAAATTTTTGCACATCAATAAAAAGATATCTAAGAACTTAGGAACAATATTCTTCTCACTACTGTATAAAAATAACCACAATGAATAAGTATTTGTGTAATATTTACTCCATTGTCTCATTTCCAGAAACTGTGACAAGCTGTAAAGGTATTTCAGTGTTGGTAAGGATATCTTGATTGCTGGTGGCGGAAGTATTAACAGTTCCTATCCCTGAAACAGAACCTTGTTGAATATTTGCAAGGATAAGTGTTGTTCCTCCTGCAGTAATCAAAGTATCATCTCGCGCAGCTTCCACAGATGCCAGCACTGTACTGCTAGAGTGAATACCTTTTTTATTCTGATGTGTTTTAATATGTTTGGCAAGGTGGTCACTTCTCATAAAGCGTTTTGAACATTCTGGACAAACAAATTTCTTCTCACCTGTTAAGAAAAAAATTAGGTTACTTCATTTTTAAAATTCAGTTTTAATAGACAATCACCTCCCCCCAAAACAGACAGTGAGCCAACACTGATGGCTGGGAATGGGCAACGGAGGTCTGCTAAAACGGCATTAGCTTCATGAGTTGTCCCTACAAATTTTCTCTTATAGAGTATTTCTCCTGAAAATAAATCTGTCACCTTTACTTTATGATGAAAAGCAATCTTTGTCGGGCTCGGTGGCTCAGCCTGTAATCCCGCGCCTTTGGGAGGCTGAGGTGAGTGGATTGCCTGAGCCCGCGCGTTCAAGACCCGCCTAGGCAGCGAAACCTCATCTCTACAATAAATCAAAAAATCAGCCGGGCGTCGTAGCGCATGCCTGTAATTCCGGCTACTCGGAAGGCTGAGGCGGAAGGATCACCGGAGCCCAGCAGGTCGAGGCTGCCGTGGCCGGGAGCGGCCACTGCACTCCAGTCTGGGCGACAGAGTGAGACTCCAACTCAAAAAAAAAAAAAAGAAAAGAAAAGCAATCTTCAAATATGTATTATATGACAGACAGATATTCAAATACCTCAACTATGCTAAGAGTTTGTTTAAAAGATCTATTAGAAGATACCAGCTACAAAATAAAGCTATAACACACTTCTTTAAAGTCTTAAAGTACATTATTTTTAAGCTATAATTAAAATATTATTTACATGTCATGTTCATGACACTAAACCTTCAACTCTTGAATATAAATTAAAGTATCAACAGAATACTTCAGATTAAAGCAAAGACACAATAAGCTTGAGATCCAATAAGACTGAGTAATCCCAAGAATAATGAAGATTGCCAGCTGACTTGATTTTAGTTGAAAGAGTCAAGAAGCTAAAGTTGTTAAAACCCTGATGACTACATTTATTTTCAGCACAAATAAAATGCTTTTAAATACAAAAGACAGACTGAACTTCCATTATGTTGATGATCTACTATGCAAGAGGATTACTACTGGAAAAGAAAACAAAAGGCCAATCTAAAAAGAAATTTAGAAAAAAAATCAATAATAGTAAATATTTCGGTAACTTTTCTTCAAAAGTCTTACCCTATATCTCTTGTTCCAACACCTCTACTCTAGGTAGGTCCTTAACAAGACCTCATGCCTAAACTATATTACAATGAAATCATACTCTCACCCTCTCCATTCCAACAAATCAATGCCAGACACATCACCCTTAAGTACTAAATTTTATTTTACATTAGATAACTTCACCACTGTACTAAGTGATACGGGCACGCAAGGGTAACTTGCAGGTAAGAGTTTAGATGCTGCACTGCCTAATTTACAAGAACCTCTATAACAGTCCTCAATCCTACTTAACAGAAATGTGTTATGTAAGATCTCATCCTCATTTAAAACCATCACAAAATGGTCTCTCACCACTTCTATTAACATACCACCATTTTTCGAGAAAAGTATTTCCCAGTTTCTCTTGGAACAACAGTCCTGAGAGATACTCCACAGCAAATGACACAATGATCACACAAGGCTGGGAAATGCCACATACATTACATCCCCTACATATAGATGATTTTCACCTGGCACTTAAAGGTCCTGAGAGGTGCAGTGTTGACGGTTCTTGTACCCTCTTTAACTCAGTATTTCCCGCTATTTGAGCAAAGAACTTTTTTCTTCCTTTTACATCATTCTTTTAATAAACTGCATATAATTCCCACTGAGGAAAATTCTGTTATAGGGCCACCTTAATGTCTACTATCCCGTGCCTTACCATCCCAAGTAACAATTATTTCTGTCTCTGAGCACTTTCAATAGCATGGAGTCTAACACAAAATCTTTTACTATCTACTTTCTTAACTGTTTGTTGTAGTTTCATACAGATTGATCTCATCTGTCTTCCTACCCTAGGAAAGAGACAGGAACTAAAACCAGCAGAGTATCTGCATACTACTAGATACTTCACAAGTTCTTTCAAACAATACTGAAAACCAAAGTGGGAGATGTGAAGCAATGTCAGAGGACAGCTTATTTGTTTGAACCAATAGGGAACTTGGATTGGAATCCAGATAACTTCAAAATCCATGTTGTTCTCCATTTCATCATGCTTCTTCCGAGCTCTCTAGGGGTTGTAAATACATTATTTTTTGACTCTCCAGTGTTGAGCATAGACTGATGGACACTGACCATTTATATGGTCCCATGAGAAAATTATCTTCAAGTTAATTTAGTTAGGTTTTCATCTGGTTCAGTCCTAGGTCCACTTTATATAACAACCATACAACACTATGTAAAAAACAATATAATGAGAGTGTTGACACCAATAATGCCTTGGTTATTCCTCAGTGAAAGACTAAAACAATAGAAAATGAGAAATACCCAAATTTATCAGAAGGGATTATTCTTTGTTACAGTGTAAAGGGGGAAAAATAATAAGATAGATCAAGAGTTAAAGCAAACAACTAATTTAAAATCTTAACAGACTAAATAATAGCATAATATAGCTTAAAACATTCAATAATGTCAATAAAAGTTAATCAAAGTTTATATAAAACAAAATTTTATTTTAGAAGATAAACTATACTGAATTGTGCTCTGGAATTGTGTTTTTACATTGGTGTCACTAAAGGTAAAAATTTGATGTAATCTGTTGTATTTAAAGATTCATTAAGTTCATTAAGAAATGCTACACAAAATTTCAAGGTAGTTATATAGCCCTATAATTCACTTTTGTCTGTTAGAAGCAAATATTAGTAACCTGTATGTGTTCTTCTGTGCCTCTGTAATTCATCACTTCGAGTAAATCTTTTACCACAGAACATCCAGTTACAAACAAAAGGGCGCTCTCCAGAATGCCAACGCAGATGTGCTCTCAGATGTGAGGTCTTCCCATACACTTTACCACATCCTGGTATATGACAAATGTGTTGCTTCTTTTTTCCAAGATTGGTACCTCTAAAAAACACACAGAATAATATATCCTTATATGAAAACATTCAAATGGACACTATCACTTATATTATCCTATGTTGAGTTCCAAATAGAAGATATTATCACTATGAAGTCATTCAGAAACCAAAACCAGTTAAAAAATAAATTTAACTGAAAATTTATGTATTTAAGCATATACATTTTAAATATTAATTTTACTCCAAAATTAACATGATTGCTTTCCAGATGTAAATATGCTCAACAATTACGTAATTAAAAGGATATTTCATACATAGAGAATGTACAATAAAGCAATTTATTATTCTGTCAGAACCATTCACAAATTCTGTGCATAAGCCCAATCCGATTAAGTAAATTGTATGGAAAACTAAATGGTCTTTATTCAAGTCACAATGTCAGATAATTTAAAAACATGTTTAAATCAAAGAATGAATGTATAATGTGATCGCAGGTATAATTAAAAGGTAGACAGACAGCTTACACAGACTTTAACATGATTTAAGCTATTTATTCATATATTTGTGTGGCCACATTCTGAATATACACTAACTTGGAAAGTTTTCCTAAAATCTAGCTAAAGCTATGATCTTAATGTCCTTACATTAGATGAAATAAATACAAATCAAACTTTCTTTACATTTAAAAATCTCTTCATATTAACCCTGCAAACAATACCCAAAATTATACACAAGAAATATAATAAAAGACAGTTTTTTTCGCATCAACAAAATTTGACATTTATTACATTTCAGTACTTGATACCAAGAACAGGGTTTGGAAGATATGTAATTAGATGAGTGAACAGAAGAATCTTAGCCTAAGTTAGAAGGAAACTTTTTGATTCCAGAAGTGATATGCAAATAGTATTAAACACTATAGAAAATGTTACTTCTCAAGCTTTTAAAAACAAGAAAATTAAGCTAGTTATTGAACAAAAATAAATTAGTTTTTAAAAATCATGACACTTCAGACAAAACAACTGTATAAACTTTGCAATGTTTCTCTGAGATTTAAAAAAGCACATAAAATCCCCTCCTCAGTTTCCCACCTCCCCCAATCTCACAGTCTAGGTGTCACCTGTAAATCTTCTATAGCCTGATATTGTTCTGTATACAATATGACCTATCACTTTTCAAATTTTACTGGAAAAATGCATATTTCCCCACATTTATATTTTAATGTACTCACACTCAGTAGCATGTGAAATTGCCATAGGACAAACAGTGCTAAACGGTGCAGTGCTGGCTGTTAGATGCCATAGGTGTTCTGAACAGGGAGACATCAATGTGGGCTCCAGTAGTTAGAGAAGGCTTCGTGGAGGAGGTGGGTAGGATTTAGATAGAAAGGAGGGAAGGCATTCCAGGCAGAGGAATAGCATAAGTAAAGACAAGGAGGAGTCATGCTGTTGTCTCAAGGGCAAGGATGTCATAATCTAACACAATTCTAGTTTCTGCTCCAGTCCACCCCCAATTTCCAACTTCTATAACTCTCTTCAAAGAGCTGAGTTGAGTGAAACAGGTTTTTCTAGTTCACTTGCAAAGACAAAGTCTTATTAACCAAAGTCAATATTGTTTCTATTTAATTTAGTTTTTAAAATGTATTTTATTCTCAAATAGCCCTAAGAAAAACAGCAATTGGTGTACAATTCTGTGGCTACTTGTGTATAAACCAACTTTACAAATCATGTTCACCATAGCAATTTCAGAGAACCCAATTCGGTTCACTTGTGTAATCATGACTTCACGCCTCTCCTCTAATCCTACTACAACTCAGGTGAATCCATGCACTTTCACAAACTCAAAAGTGCTATTTCACAAACAACCAATTTAGTTTAGGAGCACTAACAAAGCACAGGACTACTGACAAGTTATCAGCAACAAATCTGGGTTCTCAAAAAAGCAAGACTCTAGGGAAGATATTTTCCAATTGAATTATAAGGCAACAAGAGAAATGCTCATAGTTTGAAAATGGCGTCAGCATTTGAGAAAGGAAAATATAGGGAAAGAGTTGCACACAAACATATAATTTAAAGGAAAAGCTCAATACCTGGGCCCAAGTTTCTAATTTTTAAAAAATGTGATTCAAGGTAAGACACAGATGTGCTACATACGGATTTTGACATGTTATATGAAGGGAGAAAACAAGTGAATTTCTCAACAAACTTCAGGTAAGAAAATATTTAGTCATAAGTCGTCTTCTTGATTAACATAATCACACCACTAATATCTGTTATATAACCTGGAAAAACTAGCAATTTTAAGTTTCTATTCTTTAGTAACTAAAACTTGTTTCCAATAATTTTTTAATAATGCCAAGAAAATGACAAGCTAAACAAAGGTAAATTGTGGGGAAAGGAATTAAGAAAATTTAAGTAAATCCAGTCTCTTTGATTTGGAGAGAGAGAAATAGGACATAAACTGAAGTGCAGACATGAGAGATAGTGCAAAATAATTTTAAAAATACATATTGATGCCTAATCCATATATAACCTATGCAACTATAACGTATTTTACTTTATTATAATTATTATTTCACTAAAAAGTCTCTGAAGGCTGGTTCTACTCAATAAATATTGGCTAAATGATATTGGCTAATATAATTTTTAAATATTTAATTACAGTTTACACCTTACTCAAAAAGGAAACAAATAAATGAAATGTATGGTTCTCAAAAGATGAATGAAATTAGTTCTATAAAAATGCCACCTTGCCCATATTCTTTTTTTAAGAAAATCATTGGGGAAAAAAGGCCAATATTCTTTAAAAATTTTAAGTACCATTTATTATCACCTTTGTAGAACACTTTGGAATATTCTGTATTAAATATATATTCTATGCTTCTAACTAATTAGATGCAACAATTGCCACTTATACAAGTGTACTTATCATGCATGTACAACTAGAATTATATTCAATAAGCTCTAAAAAACAATATATTTTCTTAAGAACTTAAATTTGCATTGCTTAGAATAAGCAAGCTATTTCAAAAGTGAAGTCACAAAGATTCTAGAAAAAATATAAGTGAACTTTTTATAATCCTCGAGATAGGGAAAACTTTAAATAACATATTAACGACGAATCTTTAAATAAAGATCGATCAACTTAAAATTTTTGTGCTGAAAAAAATTTGCTAGCGCTGGGCACAGTGGCTCCAGCCTATAATCCCAGCACTTTGGGAGGCTGATGTGAGAGGACTGCCTGAGCCTACAGGTTCAAGAACAGCCTGGGCAACTTGGCAAGACCTCATCTCTACAATAAATCAAAAAATTAGCTAGGCATGGTAGCGTGCACCTGTAGTTCCGGCTACTTGGGAGGTTGAGGCGGAAGGATCGCCTGAACCCAGTAGGTCAATGCTGGGGTGGCCATGAGTGTGCCACTGCACTCCAGCCTGGGCAATGGAGTGAGACTCCAACTAAAAAAAAAAAAAAATTGCTAGCTATAAGTGATGGAACTCTTTCTTCACTTGTATAGCAATAATGCATTCTGCAAGTCACTGATAATGTTAAAGGCAATATAAAAATGGGAAAAAATATTTGTACATGACAGTTACAGAAATTATCAGATTCAGAAAAGACAAACAATTCACAAAAGAAAATTTAAAATGGTAAAATAACATACCAAAAAATGTTCAATTTCACCAAATAATCTAAAAATACACTAAATAAAACAATAACAAGGTATTCTTTTTCATCTGTCAGACTTCAAAAAGTTTTCAGAAATGATAAACTCCATTGTTGGCAAGGGTGTGGGAAACCGGATACTCACACACTGGTGGTGAGAGTAGAAACTAGCCTTTCTAGCAGACAATTCCCTTTGACCCAGCAATTTCACTTCTGCCAACTAATACATTAATAAAATAATCAGACAATGTGCAAAGACATATATGTAAGAATTATGACAATAATAAACTTCCAACCAAAGATGTTAAATTAGTATACATCCATACAATAGGATACTATACAGCCATTAAAAATGATGCAAACTATATAGACTTGGAATATGGTCACAAAAATTCTCAAAACAAGAACAAACAGGTAAAACAGTGAGAATACAATGACTATACTTTAAAATACATGTAACATCTGGAAGGATATATAAAAAATGCTACTATGCTTATAGTGAGGTGGGGTAGGATTTTAGTGTTTTTAAATACTCTTTCTATATTTCTGTATTTTTATGGGCACGTGTTAGTTTAATAAACATTTTTTTTTAGTTGGGTCTCACTCTGTCCCCAGACTGGAGTGCAACGGCATGACCAACACTTGCCGTAGCCTTGACCTTCTGGGCTCAGACGATCCTTCTACCTCAGTCCCCAAGTAGGTGAAACTACACGTGCATGCCACCACATTCAACTTATTGATTTTTATTTTTTATAAAGACAAGGTCTTGCTATGTTGCCCGGGCTGGTTTTGAACTCCTGAGTTCAAGCAATCCCCCAGACTTGGCCTCCCAAAGTACCATGATTACAGGCATGAGCCATCATGTTTGACCAATTAATACAAATTAGACATATTCATTTTAAAGTAATGTATAAGTGAAACATAGGCCAGGCCTTGTCTTCCAATTAGATCTGACTTTCATGAATAATTTATTTAAAAGCTCCTCTAAAATGAGAGTAGGTTTCAGACATGTTATTGCCTAGCCAGAATTCCACACTTGTTTTAGTTGACCAAAACATGTCAAAGAACAAATAAAAATTTAAACAATGGAATAATTACAATAAATACTTAAGGATCAGATACAGAAGCAGATCCCCTTTGGGAAGCAATGCAGTTTAATGGTTAAAGTCTCTGGAGTAAGAAAGCAGGTTCAAATCTCTGTTGTTAAGAACCATTTAATCTCACTTATAAGGCTGCTTGGATACAGTAAGCTCTCAATGTTAGCAGTAACTAGCCATTATTATTATTTTTGAGTTGGGGTTTCACTCTGTTGCCCAGGCTGGATGCAGTGGCACAATCATGGTTCACCACAGCCCCAAACTCCTGGGCTCAAGCAATCCTCCCACCTCAGCCTCCCAAGTAGCCGGGACTAAAGGTACACACCATCACATCTGGCTAATTTTTAAATTTTTGGTAGCGACAGGGGCTCACTATATTGGCTAGGCTGATATCGAACTCCTGAGCTCAAGCAGTCCTCCTGCCTCAGCCTCCCAAAGTGTTGGGATTACGAGTGTGAGCCACCACGCCTAGACAGCCTTTATCATTATCACAAAGGGCTGACTAATGTGCAAATTTCACTAATGTGACCAACTCAAAGGCAGATAGAAAAGCTCTATTAGATTAAGTTTGTTAACTATGCTAACAGCATATTTTGTCAACTTAAACAGTACATTTCTAAGAGATGTGTGTTAACACTGGGGATTTGGTGAGTATCGCTTTAGAGTTCTATTAGTTTTTACTCTATATATTTCAATGCTGCACCAAAAAGTGCAATTACTATTAAGTCTCCTTGGTGGAAACTTCCAAGTTATTAACAAAAATATATCCCTATCCATCCATTTGAAGCCTTTCACTTTAACCTTACCTTGCCTAATATTGCTATCCAAGTTTTCTTGTTAGCATTTGCCTAATAAATTTTTTACCATCCCTCATCCTCAACATTCCTATGCCAATTACTTGTGGTGTTCCTTATAATCAACATCAGGCTAGATCTTGTTTTGGGGTTTTGCTGTTGTTGGTTTCTTTTTGTTATTTAAATTATGATCTGAGTCTCAATCTCTTAATGGTTAAGCTTACTCATTCACATTTAATATAATTACCAATCATTTTGTGTTTATTCCAGTCATGTTATTCTGTCTTAATGTTTATTTTTAAAAACACTGAATTAAAATACTACAATCCCACAGTTTAAAAAAATTCCATCTATTAAGTATTAAGGCTTCATTTCTGAAAATGGAAATATGCTTATCAACTATTTCTGAACATCATAACTTACTTCTAACATAACTGTTATTCTCAACCTAAGAATCAACATTTTATCTGTTTTTAGGCAAATCCCATGCTGATTCGCAAACAGGCTAATTTCTGACATGGACCTATTAAATGGCATCTATTACACTGTTTAAAAAAAGGCAGACTAAATAATTTCAGTTTAAAGGGCATTTAGATCTGAAAATTCTATTTCATATATTTTGCTCTCTAATTCCTGCCACACTCATACACACACCCCAAATGATCATGTAATGACTAATTTCTCATAATTAAATGACATGCCATGCAGTATTTCAAAAAGTAGAATGACGATAGTAGCATTCTTTAAAAAAAAAGTTTCATGTATACATACCTCCCACCACCTTCTTTACAGTTGGGACAGGTGCAAGCCACCCTCCGAAGTCTCTTTCCTTCTTGATGTTGTTGGTCCCCTTCTTCATCTACCACTTGTACTCTTAAGTGTGTTAGATCATTGGTATTCAATGTAGAATCACCACTGAGCTGCCACTCTTCAGGATCAGGTTCTTCTTCCTTGATCCTAATATCTAAAGACAAAAACAAATACGGATGAGAAGCAGCCCACTGACCCAAAACATAGCATAAGATTTGACTCTCTCTAAGGCAAAGTGAATATCATGTAGAAGTTTAAAACTATCTGTTTGTGAAACATAATCACTTCTCTTCATTGTGGCTTATGCCTTTCAAAACAATCTATTTTATTCTAAATATCAGAGAGTTAAACCAAAAGAGAAAATAAAGCCAGCATGAAAGCTTACTTTTAAAAAAATTCAGTAAGTAGGTCTCTTTTGAACAACAAGCTGAGACATATTCTGAAAGCAATCTGAACTTCAATTATAATTGTTCAGTCAATAAAATCCAGTGATCGATTCAGACTCAAATATATTATAATGCCTTTATTTGACAACTTGCATCCATTATGCCTATCTGTAAGTACTACAATGAATGCAAATGAAGGTAGAATTCACTGAAAACTATTATAGAACAAAGCTTTGAAGTCAATTGTTACAATGATTTAGAACAAACACTGTAACCATCTTTGGTAAACCACAGATTTTTGAAAATGTTTATTTTAATGTACGTAAACTAAAAATCTTAATTATTTTAGTTCTATAATACTGATACTCAGAGCAAAAACAGCCTTTAAAAAAATCAAACGTTTGAGTTTTGAGTCAGTGACAAAAAAAAAAAAAATCAAATGTACTTAATGACTCCTAAATTTACACTAATGAAAACTAGAATGTATAACTAACAATCAAGAAAATTGCCTCAAACAGATGAAAACTAGTTTACTTTATTAGACTTTATTAGTAGTGCCATTCATTCAGACAGGAAGTAATAGAGAAGGTCCAGGTAGACTAGAGCAGTTAACAAGTTCGAGGCTGAAGGTCACTAAGTTTGAACTGTTTGTGAGACATACATGTAAAAAGAAAACTGGACCTACAGGGCTGAAACTCAGAAAGAGAGGTGTGTGTTAGAGATATATAGTTTGGAGTTACCAGTATATACACAGTGAGGAGTCCATTCAAAGAACTAGGTTAGGGCTGGGAGTGGTAGCACATACCTATAATCCTAGCTACTCAGGAGGCCAAGGCAGTTCCTGCACTCCAGCCTGGGCAACAAAGGGAAGATCATATCTCCTTAAAAAATTTTTTTAAAAAAAGGAACAGGAAAAAAAGAAAAACAAAGGTTGCTTCACTCATGGACAATGAGGAGTAAAGAAGGTGGCCTATGAAGAACACAAATATTTAAGAAATATGAAAAGAGCAGCCAGGAAAATGTGCTATCAAAAAAGAAAAGGAAGGGATATGTTTCAAGAAAGAGAAAAAGTGAACATCAAATGCTGTAGATAAATTTTTAAAAAACTGACTTTAAAAATTGAGCGAGAGGCCCGGTGTGGTGGCTCATGCCCATAATCCCATCACTTTAGAAAGCCAAGGTGGGAGGATTGCTCGAGCCTAGGAATTAGAGACTTGCTTGGCACCATGGCAAGACCTTGTCTCTACAAAAAAAATTTAAAAATTAGCCAGGTGTGGTGGCACACCTGTAGTCCCAGTTACTCAGGAGGCTGAGGCAGAAGGATCATCTGAGTCCAGGAGGTTGATTGAAGCTGTGGTGAGCTGTGATCATGCCACTACACTCCAATCTGTGCAACAGATTGAGATACAGACTCCAAAAAAAAAAGTGAGCAAGAAATGAGAACATATTAATAACAAATACAGACAACTTTTTCAATAAGTCTGGTTGAGACAGAGAGAAGCACAACAGTAGAGGCTAAAGAGAACACAAAGGAAAAGGAGCAGGAGTACTTTGTTTTGAAAGATAGGAAATACTGTTTAAATGCTTCTGAGAAAGAACTACCTCAGAGGGGGAGGTTGAAAACATGGGAGTGAAATTCCTACAGTCAGAAGGTTGTCAGGAGATGATAATTCAAAGAACTTACAGGTTTAGCTGATGGAACACAGCTACCTTCTCTTCTCTTACATTGAGGGAAGAAAAAAATGTGGGTACATTCATTTACATAATAAATATTCATAATCATCTACTATGATCACCAACTTTACTAGGCCCAGATGCAAAGTAAATTTGATGTGATAGTTGGAAATAAAGAAGAAACTGAAGGAGATACAATCTGTGGCTTCCATATTCTCAGTGAAGAATCAGATATATATAAGATCTTTCCAGATAAATAATATAAATGAATCTTAACCTCTGTTCCTTTATAATCAAGTACCCACCTGCATCATTATGTCAAAACATTGCACAAATATTGCACAATACTAGCTTTTAGAAGATGAATAAAAGATAGCATATGGATATCACATATACAATGAGCTGGATAAATTTTAAGTCTAAAACATGAAGAATTTATCAGATGGAAAAACTGCTCATTTTACAATTTATAAGTACTTATTTGTGATAAGACAGTAGGGAAAAAGAGTACATGAAGAGTTCTTGAAACTATAAGAAGAAAAACTTAAAGACAACACGGAGAACAAAAAATGCAACTTGACTGAATGGATGATAACATTCTCATTCTTCCCTATTGCTAATTTTATCTGACTAGATCCTACAAAACACGTTTAAAGAATGTGTCATAAACATTCTTTACTTATAACTTACAACATGCAACTTTACTTACTACTTAATTTTCTTTCTTATTGTATCTGGATAGACCACAGACACATAGAACTTAAGAGGTCTAAATCAAACACATCTTGTCCATCCATCAACGTTCTCCTTGTATACCCCTCCCCTTAGTTACAATCAACCTAACTGATCTATCAATTACAGATGAGTCCTGTCAGTCCATTCCTGGTCTCTCATCTCTCTCTTTCTACAATCATCTTCTACAAAGTTTCCTAATTTTTTTCCTGAGCAAAAATCTGTCCAGACGCAGTGGTTCATGCCTGTAATCTCCAGCTAATCGGGAGGCTGAGGTGGGAGGATCACTTGAGCCCAGGAATTTGAGGCTGCAGTGAGTTATAACCATGACACTACACTCCAATCTGGGCAACACAGAGTGACATCATCTCTTAAAATTAAAAAAAAAAAAATCTAATTGCATTACTTTCCTGATTCAACACTTATGCTAATAATCTATTTTCTACACGATGAAGCCTAAATTCATTTACTTGGCATTCAAGAACACTCTCAACTCAATCTGACCCCATCCTGCTCCTCCAACTTCAATATTAAAACAATGAAATTCTTATCATTATCAGAACACACATCCTCTCCCAATGTCACAAGCCTGCATATATCAATTCTCTTGCCTAGACTCTTCTCTAGTTCTTTTGTTCTTCATCTAATTATCCTTTAGGACTAGCTGAAAGTCATCTCCTTTACCAAATGCGTATGATAGAATTAACTATATTAATTTGCTCATGTATCCCTTTAGATTATAAATACTTCACTCAAAAGTTCTCAGAAAATACAATCTGACTAAACAGATGAAATGTCCTTAAGAAGAAACTTCCATTACAGGTAATAATCTACTTGGAAAAACTTTGTGCTCTACATTTCTATGCTCTTCCTATGTGCAAATAATATACAAAGAGAAGATATTTTTAAAAGATAAATCAAATAACCTAGACAGAACCACAAAGTGCTCACCAAAGACAAAAAATTGCCCAAAATGTCTTGCAACCAATTTTCAATCACTGCATTTACACATACACATCTGGGTATATTTTCTAACCCTAATCATAAAACCAATTAATCTAGTAAACACTGAATAATTCTTTGCCGAATTCATACCAATTTAGTGCAGACACCTTAACAATAAGTCTTCAGCACTAGGCAGTCAAGTTTCCATCTTGCTTAAGTCTTAGTGTGGATGTGGATGACAGGAAAACTTCTTTTTCTTTTTGACTGTGCTGTATTACTGTCCTGCACAGTGACTAGTTATTCTCACTCTGTCACCTAGGCTGGAGTGCAGTTGTGCGATCATGGCTCACTGTAGCTGTGATCTCTTGGGCTCAGGCGATCCTTCCGCCTCAGCCTCCCAAGTAGCTGGGACTACAGGCTCACACCTCTGGACCTGGATAATTTTTCTGTGTTTTATTTTGGCAGAAATGAGGCCTTACTATGTTGTCTAGGCTGGTCTTGAATTCCTAAGCTCAAGCAATATGCCTACCTCGGCCCCCCAGAGTGCTGGGATTACAGGTATGAACCACTGTGTCCGGCCAGGAATTGTTAAAGACAATCAACTTCTTTTGCGGTGGCTTCACCTCTTGTTCCCATATACCTGACTAGCCCTTGCTCAATGTTTATATAAACTAAAAAAACAAACAAAAAAACTTAAAATGAGTATGCCCCACAAATTAAGTCCATAATTTTAAGCTTAGAATATAATTTTACTCACTCAACAAATATGTGAGTGGCTACGATGTACCAGTCACTGTTCTAGGTTCTAAGCACAAAGTCGTTAGCAACTGAGTTAGGTTCATCCCTTTATCGAGTTTACCTTTTAGTTGGGAGAAAACAGAACAAATAAACAAGTAAATACACAACAGTGGTAGTTAAGGTGATAGTTAAGAGTTATAAGGGAAAAGAAAGATAAGGAAGTAGATGCTACTTTAAATAGCGTGGTCAGTGAAAGCTTTGCCAATATGATGACATTTGACCCTGAAGAAGGCAAAAGAGCAAGGAGGGACTTGGGGAGAGTCCCAAGCAGAAAGAAAAGTAGGCTGGATGTTACATATGCTTAGTGTGTTGTTTAGGGAAAAGCAAGGAGGTCTCTGTGGCTTAAGTGGAATAAATGTGAATGAAGAACTATAAGTGATAAGATCACATCACAGATGTGGAAATGGGGGTGGGGGTGGGGGAAACAGGGTCATATATGATGTTCTAGACCATTATGTACTATCCTGCAGGCCATTACAGGGACTTCACATTTTATTCTGTTAGGGAAGCCACTCAGAGATTAGGAGGGGTACTCTAATTTGAATTGCATTTTATTAAAATAAATCCAGGATCGCTATGGATACTGTATTAAAGAGACTTATGAGGAAAGGGCAAAAGCAGGGAGACAATTAGGAGGCTTCTGTAATTATTAAAAGTAAAAGATAATAGTGGCCTAAAACGAGGCAGTGATAAGGAGGTGGCAGAATTGGTCAGACAGAAAATATTCTGAAGACAAAGTCAAAGACATTTGCTAACAAATTGATAACAGGTTATTATGTGTGCTGTAAGAACATAAAGACGTTAAAGACACTTCCAAGGCTTTTGTCCTGAACAACTAGAAAGATGGAGCTGCTGTTAACTGAGATAGGGTAGACTGGAGGTAGAAAAGACTGGGGAGGGGGGGTGCACTCAGGGGGGGCCTATTTTAGGATCTGAAAGTCTTGAAATGCCTATTAAAAATCAAAATGAAGATGTTGATCAGTCTGGCCTGCCAATATCAGCATATATATAGTTGGTATGAAGAGCCATCTGGAATATAGCGTAGACAGAAGGAAACCCTGGGGCACTGCAAAATTAATGAGTAGAGGAGATTAAAAAAAACCAGCAAAGGGGACTGAGAGTGACCAGTTAGATAAAACTGGTATTCAGAAGCCAAATCAAGAAGAATATAATCAACTATACCAAATGCTTGAAAAGTCAAGTAAAATGGACACTAAAAAATGATCCTAGAATGTAACACTGTGATAATTACTGGTGATCTTGACAAGAGCTATTTCTGTGAAAAACAAGTTTAAGTGCAAAAAATTTAAGCAATGAAACAGAAATTCAAGACTATCTGCATAACACATTTTAAAGCTTGGTAGGCTGGGTAAGGCGGCTCATGCCTGTAATCTTAGTACTTAGAGGGGCTGAGGTGAGAAGACTGCTTGAGCCCAGGAGGTCAAGACCAGCCTAGGCAACATAGCAAGATCTCATCTCTACGAAAACATCAAAAAATTAGCCAGCAGTGGTGGTGTGCGCCTGGAGTTCCAGTTACTAGGAAAGCTAAGGCTGAAGGATCTCCTGAATCCGAAAGGTTGAGGCTGCAGTAAGCTATGTTGTGCCACTGCCCTCTAGCCTAGGTGACAGAGTAAGACTCCGACCTCCGACACACACGTGCGTGCGCACGCGCACACACACACACACACACACACACACACTCTCTCACACACACATACACACACACACACACACAGTGGCTCACATCTGTAATCCCAACACTTTGAAAGGCCAAGACAAGAGGAATGCTTGAGGCCAGGAGTTCAAGACCAGCCTGGGCAACATAGCAAAACTTTGTCTCTATAAAAAAATACTAAAAAAAAAAAAAAAAAAACTTTATAAACTAACAGCATTGTTTCTTATTATGTCTATTCTCTACCTCAAAATATTTAAGTTTACTATTCATTTGGCCTGGTATAGTACTGACAGTATCTTTGACCCATGATTATGGTTATTTTCAAGGTCTAGCAACAAAACAAGTTAGTGAATGGGATATGTGTCTGTGTGTATTTATTTTTATTTACACACACACACAAATATATATATGCATATATGAAAAAATTGCTGCACACCTGACAAAAGTTAAAGAGAGGGAACAGAAAATTTTAATGTTGAAATACATGCCGGGCTCGGTGGCTCAGCCTGTAATCCCGCGCCTTTGGGAGGCTGAGGTGAGTGGATTGCCTGAGCCTGCAGGTTCAAGACCCGCCTGGGCAGGCGAGACCTCATCTCTACAATAAATCAAAAAATTAGCCAGGCGTAATAGCGCACACCTGTAATTCCGGCTACTCGGAAGGTTGAGGCAGAAGGATCGCCGGAGCCCAGCAGGTCGAGGCTGCGGTGGCCGGGAGCGGCCACTGCACTCCAGTCTGGGCGACAGAGTGAGACTCCAACTCAAAAAAAAAAAGAAATACATACACATAAACACACACAGAGAGGCACACATGATATAGTTACAGGGATACGACTAATTTTCTTTATTAGTAAAGCATTAATCACTCAGGGTATGCCTAGACTACTATTAAAAATGTTACCAGAATAAAATCCTAAATACCTCTTCCCAAAATTAAATGACAATTATTTATCAATAGAGCTAATAGAATATTTAAGATAAGTGCTTAACTGATTTATCAAGTCTGAAACATGAAACACGCATATTTAATTTAAAAAGCTAACACTAGTTAAATATGAATTACAATGCAGTCAACAAAATGAGACATTCTTCTTTATCAATAGTGTATCATTAGGATTTTGTTCTTATCAAAGTCTTTCATATTCTGTCTTTAACTTTTTTAAGCTGATGAGATTACTTCATTTGATTCTAAAGTTTATTTATGCTTTCCCTTTTATCAGCTTCACCTGCCATAAAAATCACCCAAACAGAATCACAGGATAATCTACAAGACCTAATGTATTATTTTAATTAGATTTTCATAACTATTCAAATTCCTATGGACATTGCAGAGCTACCAAGCCTTTTTTTTTTTCAAACTTTATTTTAAGGAGGTAGTGCTAAACTACAGATATGGGTTCCTAAAAATATTACTTCACTAGCCTAATCTAAAGAAGTTTATACTTTAGTAGCAGGTAAATAGAGTGATAGATATGGATATAGGTATCTTATATATATCATATGTATGATCTCTGCTTTAATATTAAGCTATCTCTTCCCCCAATCCTATCTCTTTAGACGTGAATCATTAACTCTTCTATGACTGCTCATTTTTCCCCAAAGAAAATTAATTTTTTATTAATCTTCCATTTTTAGTAGTTTTCCAAATCATCTTCAAAGATGTTCTACCCATTTGGAAATTATACATTAATAAGATTATTCTTCCTAGTAAAGCAAGACTAAATACAAGTCTTTATAGGATACATACACATACATATAAGCACAACTGAAGCTCTTCTGCCGCCAGTTTAAATCCAGCTCCATACAATGTTTTGCAGCAGCCACAACCCACACTGCGCCCCGCACCCTTCCCGCCGCCATGGAGGACATGAACGAGTACGGCAACACAGAGGAGTTCACAGAGGGATCCAAGATCCACGTGAAAGAACCAGCAGGATAACGGTTAAATGTTTATTGGCAGCTTGAGCTGAGATACCAGCAAGAAGGATCTGAGTACTTGTCTCGATTTCGGTAAGTTGTAGATGGCACCATTAAAACAGACTGCGTCCCTGGGCGATCAAGAGGATTTGGATTAGTGCTTTTCAAAGATGCCTCTAGTGCTGACAAGGTTTTAGAACTGAAGAACACATACCGGATGGCAAACTGACAGATCCCAAAAGGGCCAAAGCTTTAGAAGAGAAAGAGCCCCCTAAAAAGGTTTTTTGTGGGCAGACGGAGCCCAGATACATCTGAAGAACAAATCAAAGAATATTTTGGAGCCTTTGGAGAGAATGAAAACATCGAACTTCCCATGGATACAAAAACAAACTAAAGAAGAGGATTTTGTTTTATCACATACACAGATGAAGAACTGGTTAAAAAACTGTTAGAGAGCAGATACTATCAAATTGGTTCTGGGAAGTGTAAGATGAGTTGCACAACCCAAAGAGGTCTACAAGAGCAGCAGAAAGGAGGGAGAAGGGAGGCTGCCAGCGGCCAAGGTGGGGAGAGGGGGCACAGCCTTCGTCACGGTCAAAACAAGGATTTAATAACTATTATGATCAAGAATATGGAAATTACAACAGTGCCTATGGTGGTGATCAAAACTATAGTGGCTATGGTGGATATGATTATACGGGGTATAACTATGGGAACTATGAATATGGACGGGGATATGCAGACTACAGTGGCCAACAGAGCACTTAGGGCAAGGCATCTCCAGGGGGTGGACTTTGGAGGCCGCAGGAGGAGATGTTTTAAAAGTAACCCATCTTGCAGAACAACACTGAAGATTGGTCTTCTGTTGATCTGAGATGTATTTTGTAAAGGACTTTCTAGTGTACAAGACACAGCTGTGTTCAACTGTATATAGCTGCCAACTAGTTTTCTTTGTTTTTACTTTGTCCTTTGCTATCTGTGTTATGACTCAGTGTGGAGTTGTGTTTATATATATTTTTATTTGTATGATTCCATGTTAAACCTCAAATAAATGCTTCCTTATGTGATTGTTAAAAAAAAAATAACTAGAAATGACTGATTTTCTAAAATGCCTCACAGATCTCATTTTATAGTCTTAAACACATATGTGAGAAAAAGACTATGTGACCTGCAATGAATAAACTGTGAATAATGAAATTTTAGCTTCACTTTATTATATCTAAAGTACCAGATAAGCCTCTATTGAGGGGAAAGTGCTCTATCTATCTTGCAGGTGACGACGACGATAGACGATGGTGGTGGTGGTAGTGGTGACAATTATAGCCAACACATAAGATTTACTACTTGTTGGGCACTGCTGTAAGCATTTTATATTAACTCATTTCATGCTCCTAGCTACTCTGAGGTTAGTATTGTTCCTTGCTCTACTTTCTAGATGAGAAAACAAAAGAAGATATGTAGGAAGGTTTGCCAGAAGTCACACAGTTGAAAATGGAAGGGGGTACAGGATCCAAGACAAAAATTTGTGCAAAACCATTTTGCAGCTATTGCTAAAGATCAGTTTCCTACCAGGGCCAGTTCACAGGAGTAGCAGCTTTACATCATCAGCTTCCCCTACATGTAAATATAATATATGCAACTTTAGTTGTAAACAATGTTTTAAAATCTAGAAGAGTAAAAAAACTGAGTATATACATACTGGGAGGGATGAAATTTATGTATTAAAAATTTCATTTTTATTCTTACATATTTAAACTTCAGTTACCTTCAACATACTCTCCGTTTGATGCAATATACTCATCAAGACACTTTTTCCATTGCTCACAGCAGTTTTTGAACTTGTCAATGTTGGTGCCTTTTAGTGCTTCTACCATTTTTTGTTTCATCTCTTCCAAAATGGTAAAACATTTCCCTTTGATGATTTTTTTTTTTCATCAGGGAAACCAAACAAAGTTGGTCAGGAAAAGAACGGGTGAATAGGGTGGGTGGAGCATGGGGATCATGCCATTTCTGGTCAAAAATTGCTGAACATTCAGCGAGTTGTGGGCAGGTACATTGTCATGGTGGAAGAACCAGTTACCTAAGTCACCTGTTTTGCCACAAATCGGGTCATTTCTTCAGCAAATCATGATGCAATTTTCTTAAAACTTCCAGATAAAAACTTTGGTTGACCATTTGATACAGAGGAACAAATGCCGAGTGTACTACAAGAGGTCTGCTCTCCAAAAGATAATTCTACTTTTTTGGTGTTCCCCCTTAAACAATGGATTATTATGCAACCTTAACAAAGCAAATCCTGTTACATGCTACAACACACATGAACCTCAAGGACATTATGCCAAGTGAAATAAACCAGTCACAAAAGAACAAATGTTGTAGATTCCATGAATATGAAGTATCTAAAGTAGTCAAAACCACAAAAACAGAAAGAAAAAAGGTAGTTACCAAGAACTGGGGAAAAGGAAAGAGGGAATTTGTATTTAACAGGTAGAGAGTTTCAGTTTTGCAAGTTGAAACATTCTAGAGATTTGTTGCACGACAATGTGAATATACTTAACACTGTTGACTTGTATACTTAAAAACGGTTAAGACGATAAATTTAATGCTAGGTATTTTTTACCACAATTAAAAATAATCTGGCAAAAATCTTCCCTGTTGCTTCCCACTCCCATAGAGGACTTCTTATTTTAGGACCCACATAGATAAAATCTTCAATGTCACAGATAAGTCTAAAATAACTATGAAGGATATACAGCAACATAAGTTATCACTAAGTTATCACTGTACCCAGTACTTTTTTTCCTAAGACTCCTCCATAAGTCTTAGAGACTAGTCTTTTTCTCTCCTTCAGATAGAAAAACACTACTTTTTTTTTTTAACAGTTGTTCTCCCAGGTTAAAATAGTATTTAAAAAATGATAGTTCTCAAAATTCCTAACTGCTATCTAAGAAACAGCAGGAGAGTGATCTGCAAGCAGCTATAATTCACAACTCGCTATTCAACCTAAGAGTACCAAATATTCATTCCAAGAGTAGATTGAATTTTTAGGAACTAATGATGATCATCTGAAGCCATGTGTTATGATAAGGTTAAGTATTCAAACTGGGAGATATAATATTGATCCTAATTCAAAACAAACTATGACTATCATAGATACTGAATCCTAATGTAGTCCACCTCTTCCCATATCCCAGTCACCTAATCCTCTAAACATGATGTCACCAGAATAAGCAAATATCTTCTTAGTCTAAGTACTTGAGTACAAAATACAACTGTTGTGTTTTTTTTTAAGCCCCCTTCTTTAGTAAGACCAGGGAAGGAAACATACAAAAATAGTCATAAAGTACATAAAATTTTTAAACTTTACCTCTTGGTATTTAACAAGTATGCCTATTATAATCCTAGTCTCAGTTTTCATACTGTCTACCGGGCAGATACCTATCTTCTTTCAAGTTCCCATATATGTTTACATCAATCACCAAAAATGCAAAAATGGCTTCCACATTAATTCTATTACTAATTCATTATAACTGCAAGTTGCAAGAAAACTCTTTTAAATTGGATAGCTTTCAGTTATCTCTTAAAATATTCTAAAAAACAGCCATGACAGAACAGAGTTCAGTTACACTTTTTAGATACTATATATTATTTTTATAATTTGTTCAAAAACAATGGTAATAGCATATAGCATAGTACAAATTCATTTCCTCAGATCTAAATAACCTCAGGTTCTTTTCAGAATTTTAATTATAAAATTTTGAATTAAACTTTAAGAATGTCATTTACTATTTCAATGCTTATTTGTGCATCACTTTAAAAATACATCAAAAACTTCTAAAATTCATAACTTTCAAGGCATGAATTATTTAGGGTAGTTACCATATAACTATAGATTACCATATCATGAACGAAAATCTCTCCAGAATCAGTTACACATGTACCTACTTTCCTTGGCAGAAAGCTCAGAATATTATATAATCTTTGTCAATGACTCCAATTTATTATTAAAAGCAACTTATATGATTAGATACACCCTAGAACTCTGAAATAAGAACATCTAAATTTCTAGTTTTTTATTTCTTCAGACTACTTGCTTTTCTGCCTTCTTCCCACCTCTGGTGACATCAATTCTCTCCATCCTCTACCTCCCAGGTCATCATACCCTAATCCCTTCTAATGTACATCTTCCAAGTCAGTTTTAAGCTTGTAAATCAGTCAGAATTCTTAAAACTGTATTGAAACATGAGATAAACTAGGACTGAAGAAAGGATCCTGAGGCTACTCTCCTAAGAAACCCAATCTCCACCAAAATGAAGACACCTCAGTGGCTATACTTGTTCCAGCATGGAGACTTTCAAATGGTTTCCACACGGATACTGTAAGTGCCAGCAGAGAAGATGCATAAATGGGGTACTGGGTACTCATTTAAGTCAGAGAAGCCCCATTAAGATTAGTTTTACATACTGGAGTTCTACTTCAGACTTCATTTGACAAAAGGGTTTTGTTCTAGCATTGGATCAGACCTGGCATTTCTGCCATTGCTGCTATAGTTAGGGGGAAAAAAAAAAAAATCACAGCCTGGGGTTTCTTTCCCCCTTCGTTAAAAAAAATACTGCCTTTAGGCCAAGAGTGGCGGCTCATGCCTATAATCCCAGCGCTTTGGGAAACTGAGGAGAGGACTGATTGAGTCCAGGAGCCTAGGCAACATAGCGTGATCTCGTCTCTACAAAAAAATGCAAAAAATTAGCCAGATGTGGTAGCCTACGCCTGTATTCCCTGCTACTTGAGAGATGACGTGGGAGGATCACCTGACCCCAGATTGAGGTTGAGGCTGTGGTCAGCTGAGACTGCACCACTGTACTCCGGTCTGGGTGACAGAGTGAAACAAACAAAAACTGCACTGTAACAAAACAAAAAGATTCTCTTTTCTCAATCTTGTGCTAAGGTATATTATTTTCTCTAAGGATTATTTACAACACTTTCTGCAGATTGTAAACAATCCTAACGTAGATTGATATCACTAGAAATATCAACTTGAATGATTAACTAAATCACATGTATGTATCACTTTAAACAGTTATTCCTAGTTGTAACACTACAAGCTTCACTGTGTTCTATTTTTTCCTGTGTTTTCTACTTAAGTAATATCTTTCCCCATATAATAAGAGGACACTTTGTCAACATCTCGACTACTACAAAAAATATAAAACAAAAAGCTGACTCTTAGCAATGTTAGAATCTGTACATTTTTTTTTTTTTTTGCCCTAAATTCAAACATCTTACTTCATTTTTTCTGAGCCAGGGTCTTACTCTGTCAGCCAGGCTGGAGTGCAGTAGCATGATCATGGCTGACTGTAGCCTCAACCCCCTGAGCTCAGGTGATCCTTCTGCCTCAGTCCCCCAAATAGCTGGGACTATAGGCACGTTGCCACCAAGCCCAGCTAATTTTTAATTTTTTGTAGAGACAAGGGCTCGTCATGTTGCCTAGGCTGGCGTTAAACTTCTGTGCTCAAGCAATTCTCCTGCCTTGGCTTCCCAGAATGCTGGGATTACAAGCATTAGCCACCACACCTGGCCTTCAAACAATTTATTGAACTACTGTTACAAAAATCATAATCTAACATATCAATCAGGACTAGTAAGGTTGTGCTACAGTAACAACCAATCACAAAATCTCAATGGCTTGATTGAGAAACTTCAAACAAGAGAAGTTTCTTACTATGGAAACAACCTCTATACCAGGTCCAAATGAGGTCCTTTTTAACAGAGACCTATTTACTAAGACAACAAATTATCTATCATCCTGCAAACACACAATACACAATGAAAGAACAAGATAAAATTAATTATTAAAAAACTTCCTATTCAAAAGGAGAAAGAGGAACACAACAGTCACTGGTTCATAGCAATTCATAAACCCAGCTGAACAGGCAGTGCAAGGGCTCTCTGTCCTGCAAGGTGGGGAATGCTCTGAACCTTGGAAGGAGTTTCTAAGCCCACTGTTCTCTGTACCTCTAGGTTCTGCCCTCTTGGAGGTTTTTCCTGGTCTGTTATCTTCTTCCAGTACAAGCCAATGGACAGAATTCTCAGCAGGTAGGCAGAAGGTTAGGGAGGGATGGGGTGGGAAGCAAGATCAGATTGTCTCAAGCAGTTATACTTTTGTCAGACTTCTGTCCATTGCCTTTGGTTTCTTTGGCTATACAACTCTGTGAAAAACTTAGAAGGCATATCTACAGAATTCTAGCCAGTTCCAAGTCCCAATGTTTAGAACCACAGCTTTTTTCCCCTAAGATATGCCTCTTAGATGTACTGTTTTTTTCTGCTTTCTTGCCCCATGAAACTGTGTCTATGTCTCTTTACTTGTGGGTACCTTGAGTTTACCTGGCTTTAGCAGGTACCTCTCTTCTCTTTTCCCTAACCCAGTTGAAAGATACTACCCCCTCAAGTAGACCTTTACTCTGAATTAATACATTCAGAAGTTTTTACAATGAAGGTGATGATCATAACCTTGATTGGATCCCTGCCAAAATAATGAGTTTTAAGTGTTTGCTCAGAACCTTCTCAGCTTCATCTCTCAATGACTGGAGGTAAGAAGCAATTGCTTCTTTTAACCCTATAAATTCCCAAATTTCTGGACTCTATTGTTTCTCATTTCTATTTGCAAACTAGCCAATAGTTTTCTAGTTCATCTCTTTCTTATAGCATCTTGTCAAAGGAAACCAAGAGCAGCTAAAACATAATTTGTTTTCTAACCTCTTCCCCTAAAGCTATGATCATGCCACTGCACTTCAGCCTGGGCAACAGAGTGAGACTCCAACTCAAAAAGAAAAAAAAAGTTACGTGTACACTATATTCCATCTATTAAGTGTGCAATAACAACATTATGTCTAAAAAAATGTGCACAGCTTAATTTTAAAAAGAATACTTTATTGCTAAAAAATGTTATTGATCATCTGAGCCTTCACTGAATTGTAATCTTTTTGCTGGTAGAGGGGTCTTGCCTTGATGTTGATGGCTGCTGACCGATCAGTGTGGTGGTTACCAAAGGTTGGAGTGGCTGTGGCAATACTTTTTTTTGTTTTTTTGAGTTGGAGTCTCACTCTGTCGTCCAGACTGGAGTGCAGTGGCCGCTGCCGGCCACCACGGCCTCAACCTG
>NW_007247293.1:39840-46277 GCF_000164805.1 Carlito syrichta | reverse complement strand
CGCTGCCCAGGCGGGTCTTGAACCCGCGGGCTCAGGCAATCCACTCACCTCAGCCTCCCAAAGGCACAGGATTACAGGCTGAGCCACCGAGCCCGGCTGGCAATTCTTAAAATAAGACGATAAAGTTTGCCAAATTGATTGACTCTTCCTTTCACAAAAGATTTCTCTGTAGTATGCAGTGTTGTTTGACAGCATTTTATCCACAGTTGAACTTCTTTCAAGACCGTAGTCAATTCTCTCAAACTCTGCAGCTGCTTTATCAACAAAGTGTATGTAATAGTCTAAATCTTTTGTCATTTCAACAATGTCCACAACATCTTCACAGGGAAAAGATTCCATCTCACAAAACCACTTTCTTTGTTCATTCATAAGATGCAACTCATCTATTCAAGTTTTATCACAAGATTACAGCAATTCCATCAAATCTTCAGGTTCTGCTTTTAATTCTAGTTCTCTTGCTGTTTCTACCACATCTGCAGTTACTTCCTCTGTTGAAGTCTTGAATACCTCAAAGTCATCCATGTAGGTTTGGAATCAACTTCTCCCAATTCTCCTATTAATGCTGGTATGTTTGCCTTCACCCATTAATCATAAATGTGCTTAATGGCTTCTAGAATGGTGAATCCTTTCCAAAGGTTTTCAATTTACTTTGCCCAGATCCATCAGAGGAATCACTACCTATTGACAGCTATAGTTTTATGAAATGTATTTTTTTTTTCTTTTTCTTTTTTTGAGTTGGAGTCTTACGCTGTCACCCAGGCTGGAGTGCAGTGGCACGCTGTTCAAGGCCACCACAGCGTCAACCTGCAGGGCTCAGGCGATCCTTCAGCCTCAACCTTCCAGGTAGCTGGAACCACAGGAATGCGCCACTAACTTCTTAATTTATTATAGAGATGAGGTCTCTCTATGTTGCTCAGGCTGGTCTCAAACTCCTGAGCTCAGGCAGTCCTCTCGCCTCCACCTCCCAAAGTGCTAGGATTATAGACTTGAGTCACCACACCCAGCCTGAAATGTATTTCTTAAATAATGAAACATGAAAATCAAAATTGCTCCTTGATCCATGGCTGCAAATGAATGTTTCATCAGCAGGCATGAAAACAACATTAATTTTCTAGTATATCTCACTCAGAGCTCTTGGGTGATCAGGTATGTTGTCAATGAGTAGTAATATTTTGAAGGGAATCTTTTTTCTGAGGAGTAGGTCTCAAAAGTGGACTTAAAATATTCAGCACACCATGCTATAAACAGATGTGCTGTCACACAGACTTTGTTGCTGCACTTACAGCACATAAAGAGAGTAAATTTAACATAATTCTGAAGGGCTCTACGATTTTCAGAACAGTAAATGAGCACTGGCTTCAACTTAAAGTCACTACCTGTATTAGCCCCTAATAAGAGTCAGCTGTCCTTTGAAGTTTTGAATCCAGGCACTGACTTCTCTCTAGTTTTGAAAGTCCTAGATGGAATCTTCTTCCAACTGAAGGCCGCTGTGTCTACACCGAAAACCTATTTTGTATCAATGATCTTAGCTAGATCTTCTGGAGAATTTGCTCTAGCTTCTCCATCAGCACTTGCAGCTTCACCTGGCACTTTTATGTTGTAGAGACAGGTTCTCTCCTTAATCCTCATGGGCCAACCTCTGATAGTTTCCAGCGTTTCTTCTGCAGCTTCATCACCTCTCTCAGCCTTTACAGAACTGAAGAGAGTTATGGCCTTGCTTTGACTAGGCTTTGGCTTAAGGGAATGTTGTGGCTGGTTTGCTCTGTCCAGACCACTCAAACTTTCTCTGTATCAGCAATAAGGCTGTTTTGCTCTCTTCTCATTCTTGTGTTCACTAGCACAGCTCTTTTAATTTCTGTCAAGAACTTGTTCTTTGCATTCACAACTGGACTGTTTGGTATGAGAGGCCTAGTTGGGCCTATCTTGACTTTCAACATACCTTCCTCACTAAGCTTAATCATTTCTAACTTTTGATTTAAAGTGAAAGGCATATGACTATTCCTTTCACTTGAATACGTAGAAACCATGTAGGATTATTAATTGGACTAATTTCAATATGTCTCAGAGAACAGGGAGGCCTCTGAGGAGAAGAACTAGGGAATAGCTGTTAGAAAAATGGTGCCACTTACTGCAGGTTTATTCAATGCTGGGTTGCCATAAACCTTCAATTTGTTTTAAAAATAATAATAAATGTAAAATCCATGAAGCACAATAATATGAAATATGCTTGTATGTCCAAAGTAATTATATTTCAATCTACAATCAATATAAAAATTGAGATATTTTACTTTCTATTTCTTATACTAAATCTTAAAAATTCAGTTTGTATTTGATACTTACAGCACATCTCAATTCCATTTAGCTATATTTCAAGTCCTTAATAGCATTATGGAGCTAGTGGCTGCCATATAAGACAGTGCAGAGCAAAATTAAATAGCAATAACGACCCCTCCAATTACAGTGGCTTAAAACAAAAGTTTATTTTTTATTCACATCCATCTTAAGCCAGCTGAGAATATACTGCATGCTTTCCTCACGGACTTATGGATCAACGCTAATGAAGTAATCACTATGGCATATTTCATTGGCCAAGCATGCTATATAGCTATACCCAACTTAGGTGTGTCCAGGAAGAGAACCAGAGATATTAGGACTAGTATATTCATTTTTTAAATCACAGTTTAAAACTTTCAAACTATGTTTTTAAGGGCATATACCTCCTCCTCCCCTTATTTTTTTTGAGTTGGAGTCACTCTGTAGCCCAGGCTGGAGTGCAATAGCACACTCACAGCCACCGTAGCCTCAGCCTGCTGGGCTCAGGTGTTCCTTTCACTCAGCTTTCCAAGTAGCTGGAACCACAGGCACACACCACCATACCCAGTTTATTTTTTTGATTTACCGTAGAGATGAGAACTTGCCAAGTTGCCCAGGCTGGTCTTAAACCCCTGGACTCAGGCAATTCTCTTGCCTCCACCGTGCAAAGTACTGGGATTACAGGTATGAGCCACCATGCCTGGCTGGAAGTCTACCTTTTGAATTTTCCTCCTGCTTCAAAAAGCAAATGAAATGATAAAGTGCTAGAGGTATACTACATGAATAAACCATTTCAACTACTAACTAAAAATAAAATAATAAATATAGAACACACAAAATTTCTTTACCATGGAATATCATCTTCCCTTCAACAAAGTTCTGAAGATTTGGAAATAATAACTAAAAAGAAGGAGGTGCTGGGTGCAGTGGTACATGCCTGTAGCTCCCACTACTTGGGAAGCTGAGACAGGAGGATCACTTGAGTTCAGGAGTTGTTCAAGACGAGTCTGAACAACATAGTGAGACCCCCATCTCAAAAAAAAAAAGTGGGAATAAAGCTCAAATACTATTCCTTTTCACTCATTTTGACAAACTAGTACTTCAAATCCTCTTTAAAACTTTCTTACCAAGTCTTTCTGAGTAGTTACTGCTGTTGAAACAAGTATAGAAAAAATAAAGGAAACAAGTGTAGGCTGAAAGAAAATGAAATTAAAAAGTAATTTATTCCTCAAAAGTAGGGTGAAAGAGAGGAAAAATGAGAAGGAAAATAATGTTAATAAAAACTACAGTTATTTTTACCAATTTTCACAAAAATTCCTTATAATCTTTAACGTTAACTTTCTGTCATTTAACACTATAACATAAAAATCAACTGGCTAACATAGCAAGACTTTGTCTCTACAAAAAGTCAAAAAATTAGCCAGGCGTGGTGGTGTGCACCTGTAGTCCCAACCACTTGGGAGGCTGAGGAGGCAGGAAGGCCTGAGCCCAGGAGGTCAAGGCTGCAGTGAGCCATAGTCATGCCACTGCACTCCAGGCTGGGCAAAAGAGAGCTACACTCAAACAAACAAATCAACTGCTTAATTATTCATCCAAAAATATAGTCTAAAGCTTTGCTATCACAGTTATAAGGCTGAAACCCCTTTCTCCTAAAAAATAAATGCTTATATATTCTATTCCATCTTTGCTTAAACATTCAAGAAAGAATTTTTTTTTTTTCCGAGTCGGAGTCTCACTCTGTCGCCCAGACTAGAGTGCAGTGGCCGCTCCCGGCCACCCCAGCCTCGACCTGCTGGGCTCCAGCAATCCTTCTGCCTCAGCCTTCCAAGTAGCTGGAACTACTGGCACGCTACCACGCCCGGCTGATTTTCTGATTTATTGTAGAGATGAGGTCTCGTCAAGTTGCCCAGGCGGGTCTCGAACCCGCAGGCTCAGGCAATCCACTCCCCTCAGCCTTCCAAGGCGTGGGATTACAGGCTGAGCAAAAATTTTGACAGATAAAAGGATCCAATGAATGGCTGAATGACATCCAGTACTGGGAATTAAATACTTATAAGTAGGAGAAGCGGCAGGCAATTTTTAAAAAGCATCACAAGGAGAGGCTTAGGTAAATTATAACAACAAATTTTGCTTGGGAAATAAATGTATTGTTATATATGTAGATTCGTTTCATACAGCAGCTAATTCCTCCTTACAAAATCTTTAGGTTTTAGACTGGGCACAGTGGCTACTGCCTATAATCCCTGCACCTTGGGAAGCCAAGACAGCAGGATCATGTGAGGCCAGGAGTTTGAGACCAGTGTAGCAACATAATAAGATTCCATATCTACAATTTTTTAAAAATTAGCCAGGTATCGTGATGCACATCTGTAGTCCCAGCTACTTAGGGGGCTGAGGCAAGAGGATTGCTTGAGTCCAGGAGGTTGAGGTTGTAGTGAGCTATGATGGCACCACTGTACTCCAGCTTGGGTGACAAAGTGAGACAGTGTCTTCAAAAATAAATAAATAAATAAATAAAGTTGAATGTTCTAACTTATTAATGATGAATCCAGGATAAAAGAAGCTCTTTTAAATAAAGCAGAGATGATAATAACTAGAACTGACAGGCAAGCCATGTAGATGTTTTTCTGAGGGAAAAGTAAGACAAAACCCAAACCCAAACAACCAAAACCAAAACTATCTACTGAGTCCAAACAAACTTTCCAATACCAGTTATCAGGATAGAAAAATCCTGTTTTCTTATTACCCAAAGAAATATATTACCCTAAAATTTTATTATCCTAAAAGAATATCTTAGAAATGGTAGAAAATGTATACATTTCCCGCATGTTTTACTGATGCTAGTAAATCTATAGTTCCCACTCCATCCCCAAAATTTCCCAAACATCTTCCTTTTTGTAATTCCCTTGCTCAGTTTTATCTCCTCTGACTTCAACTGTGTGTCACCTCTATCCTACAAAAGTCCATTTCTTTCCTGAGCTCAGCCCTCTAGCTCTACTATCACCAGTCCTTTCAACCTAGCACCACAAATTCCATTCATTTAAACCAGTATCACTTTGCTGTCCCATATCTATTTTCTCCTCACAACTGTCACAGTGATATAACTTTTCTTAAAATAACGGATTCATCCTTTATTCTACACAGCTAATGACCAAGCCTATAAATTCATCCTCTGAAATGTCTAGCATTCTTATTTCCTTACTTTTATAACTTTATCCCTGTTTAACGGAAGTAACCCCTCCTACCTTTTTGAGGGATAGTTTCTTCCCATTCCAATCGGTTTCTGAAATGTCCTCCCACATTAATTTATCCATGTTATTACTCTGTTCAAAATGTTATTACTCTGTTAAGGGCTCCTTAATCAAGTTAACAATAGTAAAATCCTCAACCAACAGTATTCAATGCTCTCTACTCTCTTACCATACTCAATGTGTCCTATCAACCACTAGTCACCAAACGGCCCAGATTTATATTCATGCTACAGCATTTCCCAAAGTAGTTTCACACAATTAACCCAATGAAATATTCACCTCCACAGACGTAGAGATCTTTTCTTTAAAAAAAGATGCTGCCTTCTTAAAAACTTTAACATGCTAATGAGCATTTTTATAACTTACTTAATAATACCTATTAATATCTTACAAACCATTTCGGGGGAAATGCTGAGCTATTAAAACTATCTCCTGAAGAGGCTGCCTCTAGTCTTACATTGGTTTTTGCCTTGTTAGTAAACCTCTTGCCATCATCTCTACCTATACAAATCTAAATTCCCCGTTCAAGTTCTCCCTTCTCTATGAAGTCGACTTCATAGACTACTGCTCCATGTATCTAACTTAAATACCCCAACAATTCTGTAAGCTTCTTTAGAATACGAATATATACATACTTGTCTTACAGATCACACAATATGAAAAAGTATTTATTTGACTAAATACAATTTCACTCCAAGATACTTATTTACCTACTCCTTTCTCTCAAGTTCTTGAGCCTTTACCATCCCTTTGCTCAAACAAGGCTGCCAAAATGTAAGCACCTGCCGGGTTCGGTGGCTCAGCCTGTAATCCTGCGCCTTTGGGAGGCTGAGGTGAGTGGATTGCCTGAGCCCACGGGTTCGAGACCCACCG
>NW_007247293.1:14956-39697 GCF_000164805.1 Carlito syrichta | reverse complement strand
CTGGGCGACAGTGAGACTCCAACTCAAAAAAAAAAAAAAAATGTAAGCACCCAAAAGCATTTATTAAAAAATATATCTAGCTTTCCCCTTCATATGCAAGAAAAACCTAGAATACTTCCACTGCAGCTTAGTGTGACTGCCTATCCCTTGAAATGTATCAACTATCTTCTTCATATCAGAGGAGACAACGCAGGGAAAAACTCTAAACAGTCAAAAATTCACCACAGAAGCGTAAAATTCTCTTCCCACACCACAGATTCTGGCACCAAAATTAAAATCCCAATTTACATGGATGTTAAATTTCCTCTAAATTTTTTTTAATAATTCAAGATTTCCACTCATCAAAAACATGACAGGATAAAGTTAACATTTTCAAAAGCTTTTTTTTTTTTAAGTAGGATTTATTGAGAGGACAGAAAAGTTCCCACAGTGGGAGGGGACCTGAGGGGGCTGCCCTCAAAAGTTTTTTAATTGTAGAAAATCTCCAATATATACCAATGTAGAACAGTATAATGAACCCCAAAATATCCATCACCCAACTTCAACAAACAATTCTGGGACAATACTGTCTAATCTATAACCCAAACTGCCTCCATATTTTGAAACAAATCCTAGAAATAACATTTTATATACACATGAATATACTGTGTATATATTATATACACAAACATTTCATTATATACCGCTCAAAGATAAATAACTTACATTAATAAAATCTTATTTTTAGAATAAAAGTACATGAAATCTATAGTGTTAAAAAAGACTTTGGGGCAAGCCATTTAATTCTTCTAAATTCCCTCATATGTAGGCAAGATTAAATCTCAAGTTCCTTTTGCTTCTCTTAGTCCCCCTCATCCCCATAGGTTTAAAGGTTGGTTTCTGAAACATAACTTAGAATGTTAAGGCTCTTTAAAAAGCTACAAATTTGCCGGGCTCGGTGGCTCAGCCTGTAATCCTGTGCCTTTGGGAGGCTGAGGTGAGTGGATTGCCGGGTTCGAGACCCGCCTGGGCAACTTGGCGAGACCTCATCTCTAAAATAATTCAAAAAATTAGCCGGGCGTGATAGTGTGCGCCTGTAGTTCCAGCTACTTGGAAGGCTGAGGAGGAAGGATCGCCGGAGCCCAGCAGGTCGAGGCTGCGGTGGCTGGGAGCGGCCACTGCACTCCAATCTGGGCGACAGAGTGAGACTCCAACTCAAAAAAAAAAAAGCTACAAATTTAACACAACTGATAGTGGTATGAAATAAACAAATAGAATGCACTTCACACATTATCTGAACAAAGCTAATTACTTCAAAACCAAATAGGTTCTATCGATACAAAAATTTACATTATAAATTACCACACAAATCCAAGTTTATTCATATCTATTATTGCTATCTGTCCATTTGTCCATTTTTTCAAAAGAACACAGAAAGATGAAGTATTGCTGAATTCCAAACCAAGAAAAAATAATATAATACAAAGTTAACTATAATACAAAACAAAAGAAATAAGTGCTATTAAACAAGCAGTAATTTAAAGGTGGCAGGAAAGGCTATGGGATGAGGTAGTATCTGAGCTAAGACTTGAAAGAAGTCAAAAGTCACTCCACTATTCTCTGTTCTGTGGTTCAATGTGAACATATCATTTACATTATATTAGAATCATCTCCATGACTGACTGACTCAATGGTTCCCAAGGGGAAAGAGGGGTAGGGGGGGATTTTGTTCTCCAGGGGACATTTGGCACTGTCTGAAGCCAATTTTTATTGTCACAACTTGGGGGGAGGGGAGAGGGTGTTACTGTCATCTTGTGGGTAAATCAGGGATGCTGCTAAACATCCTACAGTGCAGAGGACAGCCCCAGAACAAAGAATTATCAGGCCCAAAATATCAACAGTGCAGAGGTTGAGAAATCCTAGTTTAACCTGTTCATTTATGAGCAACTTTAGTGCAGGAAGTATCATATTCATCTTTGTACCAATATGTGGCACACAGTAAGAGCGCTATACATATTTGCAGACTAAACAGACCTCAATTTAAAGGGAATGGAAGATCCAGAGAAGATTTTTTTAAATGGCAACAACATGATCAGCGTTTAGGGAAGATGAGTGCTGTAAAAAGAATATACTGGAACAATTACTAGTATCTTCTAAAATTAAAAATGCATATGTTCTCTAACCCAGGAATTTTGCTTTTAGATGTGCATGTTTCAAATATGCATACTTGCAACCTAACAAAAGTAAGGTTGGGCACTGTGGCTCACACCTATAATCCCAGCACTTTGGGAAGCCGAGGCAGGACTGCTTGAGCCCAGAAGTTCAAAGTCAGCCTTCAAGGCAACATACTGAGATCTCATCTCTGCAAAAAATAAAAAATAAATAAAATAAACCAGGTAGGGAGGTACATCCCTGTAGTCCTAATAGGAAGGCTGAGGTGGAAGGGTTGCCTGAGCCCAGGAGGTTGAGGCTGCAGTGAGCTATGATCACATCCTGTGTGACAAAGTGAAACTCTGACTCAAAAAAAAAGAAAATAATAGTACATTTGTATAAAAATACTCACTGCAGCATTATTTGAATTAAGTTAAATAAATTTAAAAATGTTTACATGAACTGGAAAGAGAAAAGATTAGAGGCATGGAAAATAGATGAGATATTTTAACAGCCCAGGAGACTACTAAGAACCAACTAACAAAACAAGAATGAAAAGGAAGAATAAATCACAAAAATATAGCAGAAATAGAATTAAAAGAACTTAAAACTTTCTACAGCAGCTAAAGGTAACTGAAGAAAACACAATTGTGCTAATTATTCAAGCAGGAACCCAGTACTGCTGCCATTCTGTATTTCACAATTTACTTTCCAATTTTCTCAATCATACTTTCTTCCTTCTCAAACTTCTAACACTAACATCCGTCTCATCCAACAAAGCTTGTTTCTTGTCACAAAAGAAAATAAGGAGCAATCTGACAAGAATTACATTATCTTCCAATCAACAGATCTGCATCTCTAAAGGTCTATCCTATATCCTTGCCCTGCTTAACATGATTATTTCCAATCCTAAGCCCAACCCCTAAATCTGTATCCTGAATTTCATTTTGCTTGCCTTCTTAAAAACCTTCCTCCAAGCCAGGCACTGTGGGTCACGCCTGTAATCCCAGCAAGCTGGGAGGTGGAGGCAAGAGGATTGCCTGAGCCCAGAGGTTCGAAACCAGTCAGGGCAACGTGTCGAGACTTCATCTCTACAACAAATAAAAAGATTAGCCAGGCATGGTGGCATGCTCCTGTGGTTCCAGCTACTTGGAAGGCTGAGGCAGAAAAAGAATTGCCTGAGCCCAGCAGGTCAAGGCTGTGGTGGCGTGAGCGTGCCACTGCACTCCAGCCTGGGGAACAGAGTGAGACTCTGACTCAAACAAAACAAAAAACCTTCCTCCATTATACCATCTCTCCTGAATCATCAATTTCCCACTCTTCACTGAAACATTCCCAGAAAAAGTCTTCCTCAACCATGTCCACCTCCAGTTACCAAATCCAATTTCAACATTCCTCCTAAGACAGGAAAAAAAAAATCCAAAACCCTTAAAAGATCTGTCTGCAATTACTGTCACTACCTTCTTTTCTCTTTTTCTCCTTTTAAATCATTCTTCTCAGGCATTCCTTCCCAACATTCCAATGAAAATACTTGTCAAATGTCACCAACCACTATCTTGCTAAGTCCAATATCCCATTCTCTCTCATCTTCTGTATCCTCTCCACAATATATGGAGATAACACTGCTTCCTCCTTTTTTAAGTAGTTTATTCACTTGGCTTCCAGGATATACTTAGTTCTCATGGAAGCTCCTTCTATTTCCTCTTGTTTCCTTCTCTACATGTTGGAAATGCCCTAGGACCCAGCCCTATGGCTTTTCCTCAACTTTGTAGTTCCTGAATTTCTATTTGGTTCTTTTCAAATCTGTAATGCAATTTTTGTTATAGTCTCCAACTCTCTGCTAAATACTTTTCAAGCTTAGCTTTTATCTCCTAGATCATAGTAAATAGTTTTTAGTCTATGTTTGATAATTCTAGTATCCAGAGTTCCAATGGTCTATTCCTGTTGTTTCTGCTCATTCTCACTCATGGTGTCTTGTCTCTTCAATATGCCTAGTTGTTACCTTTGATTCTGTGCCAGACACTGCATTTGAAAAATCTGAAGAAATAATTTGAGGCTTAGAATACTATTTTCCAACCTCTTCTCTATCCATATTCTTTCTCTACTAAGTTAGTAATTCGCAAACTAGCAGCACTTCAAAATCGCTTTGAAACTTGTACAAGACAACTTTCCTAGTCCTCATGCAGAGAAATTTAAATTCAAATTGGGAGGAAAGTAAGCATACATTGTTGGCATTTCTAGAAAGTTTCGTGTGAGATTCTATCATGTGGTCAAAAGTTAAGAAGCTATGAGCTGAATGACTTCATCTGGTCACATGTATATACATTAATGACACACCAAATTTTACCTCCCGTCAAAGGTGACTCTTGATATCCAACTGTTTACTTCAACCACTCACCTGGATATCTAATGGGCATTTCAAATTTAACAAAGCCAAAACAGAATACTTAATTCCCTCTTTATTCCACCCTTCCCCAGATTTTCCTTGTTACTAGCCTAGCCAAATTTACTATCCTCCTTTGTCTACTACATACCTAGGTTATATGTCTATTGCTTCTGAGCTACAAACCTCTCCAGCAAGTTAACCTACTGATTACTGTTGGTAACTGTAACACAATGGTAAGCATTTGTGTATCTAAACATAGAAAAGGTACAGTAAAAATATACTAATATGATGTTATGGTACCACCATCATTCGTGTGTGGTTCGTTGGTCAAAATGTCTTTATGCAGCATGTGACTTGCACTCAACCATTTGTTGACTGACTGAATGATGACTAACTCATCTAGGATGTTGGGAGGATGATGGTACTATTCATCATAGAATTTATGAGATGTATGAAAAGTGTCACATGTTAAGTGACACTACAGTGTTGGATATAAAAATTGTCCCTAAAAACAACTAAAATGACAAGGTAGTTTAGAGAACAAGCTGTAATAAATTTCTTCTCTTAGATTAAAAGCAACATGGCATTACTGAACAATGTATCAAAAAAAGCACTCTAATGAAAATCACACACCAGGAGATTTTCGCTCTGTTCTATCCATCCACAATCCTAATTTGCACTATTGTTACTGGTGATACTATGGGGTAAATTTGGTTAATTACAAATTAAATATACTACTGCAGAAAATGAATTAAAGAGAAAAGTATCTACAAACAATGAGCAGTTATTTATTGAAGATGCATTTACTGAGTTGAATTCCATGGTTTAAATCACATAGCTATATCAGAACAAATAAGTGGTTTTATAGTATTTACTAATGTTAAATTAAACAGACATTTCGAATTGCTGGAAAGTATTACCCTCAAAGATAGATCTCATGGAACTGTGAACACTCTTTTCCATAGAGTACTAAAAAAATAGTAAGTGTGACCAAAAACACAAATGTAAAATTATTTTATTTTAAAGGTCTCACAATGTATCATAGATCTTTCTCTAGTCAGAGAGGATGTAATTTAATATTCCCAATTTCTTACACATACCATTGCCATTGCATCAGAAGACTTATAAATCAATACAAACTAAACTCAGGAACTACACTTCAAAGTTTTAAAATTATTTTGCTCAAAAAAAGTCTAATGAGAACTTATGTGTACTACAACTCAACATGACAAACTTAAAGGCAAACAACTGGTGAAATATTTGTGGTATGTGAAAAAAGATTAACATCCTTAATGTATAAAGATGTATTACATCTTTATGTTGTAAACAAGTAGTATACTAAACCAACAGTGAGGAGAAACAAGCAAAAAAACATAAAGCCAATTTACCAAAGAAGCACAAATAGTCAATAAGCAAACAAAAAATGTTCAACTTTCTCAATAAAACTTCACTGTACACGACTTGTGAGGTGTAAATGAAGAAAGCAAATAATGTCTTAATATTTTGAACCTAGTTTGGACCTCACAGTCCCCATAAGAATCTCAAGGAGATTCTCCTCCTGTCCCCCATCCCCCAGGGTCTCAGATCACACATTGAGAATTACTCCATTAGTATTTTGGGGTAAGATTATACAATGTCTGGGATTTGCTTAAAAATAACCCAGGAAAAGTAAAGCTTTACATGGTGGGAATAGAAGAAGCTAGGAGGTGGATACTTGGGAGTTTCATTACACATGATGAACAAAATTTGTATAATTTTGAAATTTTCCTTATTTTTTTTAGTTCCCAGTATTTTATCATCAAATTATCCAAAAAAAATTTTTTTTGAGAGACTGAGATCTCACTATGTTGCCCAAGCTGGTCTAGAAATCCTGGCCTCAAACAACCCTCCCAGCTCAGACTCTTAAGTAGCTGGAAACTATAGGTGCACACTACTGTACCTGATTTCAAATTATCAATTTAAAAAATTTTTTGGATTATTTCTATATTTATAAACTATCCATTTCCATTTCTATAATCACTACTATTTCCTCATCTCCAACTCATTTCGTCACGATTCATTTTTTTCTACCTACTCCTTCAGTAGATAATTCAGAAAGGGTCTTAGAATAATGATATTTTAAATGTCTTCACTAAACCCTAACTCTTGAGTGGTAGTTTAATTGCACATAGAATTCTGGGCAGCTGGTTATTTTCTCTCTAAACTCTGAAGATATTACTTCATGTTCTTCCGATATCTTTGTGACTGAAAAGAAGTTGCAGGTCTGTCATTTCTTTGTTAATAATCTGTCTTTTCTCTGTTAACATTTAAGATGTTAAATGAAATGTCTCTGTAATTTTAATTTAAGTCAGGGATGGATTTTTTACTTACCTAGATACCTGAAGTAAAATTTTATTTGTAGACTGTATTTATTCGGCACAAGAAAATTCGCAGCCATTATCTCATCAAACATTGCTCTTTTTTTTTTTTTGCCATTTACTCTATTATTTTTCTGAATTTCTTATGCTGGTGT
Source organism: Carlito syrichta (assembly GCF_000164805.1). Classification (NCBI taxonomy): domain Eukaryota; kingdom Metazoa; phylum Chordata; class Mammalia; order Primates; family Tarsiidae; genus Carlito; species Carlito syrichta. The sequence goes on along the minus strand of NW_007247293.1, from coordinate 32,669 downwards.
CTTTCAATCTTTCATGTCTCTTAACTGCTCCTTTCTTATCTCTGGGCATATTCAGAGAATTCCTCCAATGTTACTATTCACTCATTCTTTTTCTAAGTCCATTCTAAAGATTGTCTCAGTTTTTTTAATTTTCATCTAATCTAAGAGACACCACTACCAGTTAAAAACAAAAAACAAAACAAAAACACTACCAATTAAACATTTACATGCTATGAACTGCACGACGCACCCTATTTCAGAAATGTTGTGTCTCGAATCAATACAAGTTTCTCATTTCCAGGACTTGATTCTTTTACATGTTACTTTTGTTTTACTTCTTTTCTATAGATGCTATTCTTTCTTTTATATCATTGACAATGATAAGCATACTGACATTAAAGTCATTAACAGAATGTTCTATTATTTTTTCTTTAATCTGACATGAATTCATCTCCTAACAGTTGATTTTATCAGCTATCTTTCATAGATTTTGCCTTCACATACTTTGGAATTTAGGTTTTCAGGCTCATCTTGGGTACAATCTTTTTCTTTATCTGTATTGCAACTATGTCTAGCATTTTTGCAAGCCCCAGAACTCCTATACTGGATTTGGTGGTAATACTGGCTATATCACAAGTCCAGAACTAGCTAACAGTTCAACAGTTCAAACTGATACAGATGCTGGTCACAAAACTATATTGATATCCTCCTATTTCCTTGTGTCCTCTTCTCATTTCTGTAAATCTTCACGTAAGGCATACCACAGGGGAACAAACAGCAACAATTTTTTGTGGTTCCCCTTTAACAAAAAGAAGTCCTACTATGACCCCTGGTTTTAAGCAGTGACCTCTGGGCTCTTCCTCATGTGGGACACTTTTATCTATACTAATAGATAATTAAATAGAATATAAGTCCTAACCTAACTACTAGTAAGTATAGTAGTCCCCCCTTATCTGAGCCTTTGCTTTCCACAGTGGTTTCAGTTACTCACAGTCAACCACGGTCCAAAAACATTGAATTAAAAACTCCAAGAAAAATCACTTCTCGGCCTTTTGGCTAAAATCAAGTGAAAAACTCCAGGAATAAACAATTCTAAGTTTTAAACTGTGCCCCCATTCTTAGTGCAATGAAAATCTCACACTATCTCCCTCCATTCCCCCCAGGCCTTGAAACATCCCTTTGTCCAACCTATCCACACTGTATATGTTACCACCTATGATTGTATAGGAAAACAGTATCTATACAGCTCAGCATTATCCAAGACTTCAGGAACCCATTGGGAATCCTGAAACTATCCCCATGGATAAAGGGGGACTGCTCTATTTTTTCTACTACTAAAATATAACTAAAAAGTAAGCAGGATAAAACTGTACATGCAGTATAATTATGACAATACTTTTAAAATGTATGACACCAAGTCCTATCCCTGAAATCAGATCAAATGATCTTTCACTTTCTACATTAAATATTTATGTAATGTTATTATTTTGCATACCAAGCATATATTACTTTTGCAAGCAGATAAGGCAATCTTTAAGTACAGAAAATACTCAATTATAAGGTTGAAAATTAATAAACCAAAAAAGTATTTTTGGAGAACCAGAAGGTACTTTCCCCAAGCTTTAAAATAAAATAAAAATCTGAGACTTTCTTAAATTTAATGAAAGACCATATACATATATGGATTCACAAATGAAAAGGAGCTCAAACACAGAAACAAAGCTAAGTGGTATGATACTCTATTACTAGGTCAAGGACTTATATTCTTTATACTTAAATAAAATATCATCAGGTTATGTTTGATAAGACAACTGTAAAGTTTACAAAAAACAGACAATAGCTAAAAAAACAAAAGGCTGGTCCTCTCTATTTGTGTAAGAGGGCGCAAAGTGAGGTCTACCAATTACTTTAAATCAGCATAAATCAGTCTTCAAAATTTTTTACATCCTTGCTTTAATTCTAATAAGTCCATACTTCCATCATACACTTTGGTTTTCAGGAATAGGGTTGGCCTTTTAGCAGTATTTGTACATTTCTATAATCAGCCAATTATGACAAGTGATTCCCCCTTAGGCAAAATCAAAGATGTATTTTTTACCTTGTTAGAATCATCAATAAAAAATTCTGTCCCCCTCCAGCATGGGGGACAGAACCACATCTCTACCAAAAAAAAAATTATTTGGGCATGCGGCGCATGCCTGTAGCCCTAGTTATTCAGGAAGATCACCTTAGACCCAGAAGCCAAGGCTGCAGTGAGCTGTGATCATGCCACTGCACTCCAGCATGGGGGACAGAGCAAGACTTCGACTTCAAAAACAACAACAAAATTCAGCTTTTTGAAGTGTTTCTATTTTCTCTGCTAATAAAAAAAAAGTATGAATACTAGCTAGTCCTTAACAGTACAATTTTCCATGAATAATGGGGAATTCTAAACATTAAGTTATTTGCTTAATGCCCAGAAGTGATAACTTCTATAAACCATTCTTCCTAGTTTAACTCCTGATTGTATTTTATGTTATTTTATTTTATTTTATTTTTTGAGTTAGAGTCTCACTCTGTCACCCAGAGTGCAGTGGCACGCTCCCGGACACCGCAGCCTCGACCTGCTGGGTTCCGGCGATCCTTCCAGCCTCAGCCTTCCAAGAAGCTGGAACTACAGGTGCGCGCTACCACACCTGGCTAATTTTTTGATTTATTATAGAGATGAGGTCTCGTCAAGTTACCCAGGCGGGTCTCAAACCCATGGGCTCAGGCAATGCAGTCACCTCAGCCTCCCAAAGTGCAGGATTACAGGCTGAGCCACCGAACCTGGCTTCCTGACTGTATTTTAAATGTGCTCAATCTTGAAGGATAAAACTATTTTTAAATAAAACAAACTCAGATAGAGGACTAAAACTTGAGAGTCTTGGCTTAAATTTGGGGGGAATTTTCTGATATTGGAAAGATACATAAATTCGTACTTTGCCTCCTCTCACCCAATTTCCAATACACAGGTATGACAGATAAAGTCAAAATAAGATAACAAAGAAGTTTTCTAAAACAGTATGCATTTTTCAGTGGGCCAGAAATAAAAAGAAATATAAGGGGTGAGTGAGACTGCAGCTTGGGGCCTGACGGTCTCTATGTTCCAAAGAAGATAGGGATTTGGCTCCTAAGGGATAAGGAATAGTAAAGCCACCCACAAGAGAAAAGGTTAGAGTCAGATTTACTGCTTAAAGCAGACTGGAGTAAAGGTCCTTTTTGTTGAGGAGAAACTTTAAAATTAAAAAACAAAAAAAGGCAAATTCCAGAGCCCAGGTAAAAAAATATATGTACAAGCTTTCTCCTTTATTTTGAAAAATTGTTACATTAATTTCATATTTACAAAAATAAAAAAGCAAACCGAGGGTGTCAATGTTTTTTGCATTTTCATCTGGACACACTACACCTAACACAAAAAATTTTTTGCTCTGGTTTTAAGGTGAGAAAAAGTATCTTAAAATAATTTGTTTTGGACAGGCACGATGGCTCACATCTGTAATTCCAGCACTTTGAGAGTCCAAGTAAAGAGGACTTCTTGAGCTCAGGAATTCAAGACCAGCCTGGGCAACATAGCGAAACCCCATTGCTACAATAATCTTAAAAATTAGCCAGGCATGGTGGTGCACACCTGTAGTCTCAGCTACTTGGGAGGCTGTAGAGGGAGACTGCCTGAGTCCAGGAGGTCAAGGCTGTAGTGAGCTATGATCATGCCTCTGCACTCCAGCCTGGGCAACAGTGAGACTCAGACTCCAAAAAGATAAAATTGATTTCTCTTCTTGCCAAATAAAAAGACACTGAGAAAGTTTTCCTAATATCTAATATTCTCAAAATGAAAACTTCCCAGTTTTTATTACTAAATATGTTATGTACTACCTAGCATTATTCTCATTAGCTTTATTTAACTTTCACTTTCTCAAATTCTTTCCCCATTCCTTTAAAAGTGGGACAAAAATCAAATTTAATAGCTGCCTAGAGTACTTCATTATTTAACCCTTACTGGACACCATTCAGTAAACTAAATCACCACTTTAAAAGTTCCATTTTGTATTCAATTCATACAGTGTTTCTATTTTGGTAACAAGAAAAGAAACTAATGGAGCACACGGTGCTTTATACTAACCTTAATGGAGCACACGGTGCTTTATACTAACCTATTTTATGATCCACATAAATCCACAAAAATGACAAATTTTCTACATGTTTTCTAACATGTATATAACTGCAATATTAACTTCGTAAAAGTGTTATAATTTGGTTTCTAAAATAACTGTCATGTCATCAGAAGTCTGTCACTTTATCAGTTCTCAAACTTTTTAGTCTCAGAACTCCTTTCAAACTCCTAAATATTACTTTTTGAGGGCCACAAAAAACTTTTGTTCATGTAAGGTGTGTGTGTGTGTGTGTGTGTGTGTGTGTGTGTATAATATCGATATTTACCTTATTTGAAATTAAGGTATTTAACTTCAGTATCATAAATAACAGAAATTTTCAATTTTTAAATTCATTTCAAAATAAATCCACAGCTGGGCACAATGGCTCACACCTGTAATCCCAGCACTTAGGGAGGCAGAGGCGAGAGGACTGGGGTTGGAGACTAGCTTGGGCAACTTGGTGACGCAGCAGGCTGAGGCTACATAGTAGCTGTGAGCGTGTGCTACTTCACTCCAGCCTAGGCAACAGAGTGAGACTCTGACTCAGACTCAAAATACATAAACAAATAAATAAATAAATCTACTACATGTCAACATAAACTATCAGTTTGTGAAAAAGCATTTTCCAAAACAACAAAAATTTTAATGTGAAAACCAGGTTTCACATTTTTGCAAATCTCTATAATGCCTAAGTTAAGACAACATTTAGCATCTCAGATCTGCCTCTGCATTCAATCTCTTGCAATATGTGGTTTGGGCTGAGGCATATGAAGAATATTTAGTCTCACAGATAGGTAGCTGGAAAAAGGAGAAATAACTTAATAACCTTTTGGTCATTTGTGGGTATTGTTTGCTACTACACCAAACTTATTAACAAGTGGCAGTTTCTTAAAGGACAGTTCAAACGTAGAATCTGAAACCCTTATCTGTAAACTTTTTTTGTTTTTGAATCGGAGTCTCACTCTGTCGCCCAGGCTGGAGTGCAGTGGCACGCTCATGGCCACCTCAGCACTGACCTGTTGTGCTCAGGCAATCCTTACATCTGCCTCAGCCTTCCAAGTAGCCACAACTACAGGCACGAGCTACCACACCCGGCTAATTTTTTGATTTACTATAGAGATGAGGTCTCATCAAGTTGCCCAGGCTGTTTTTGAACCCATGGGCTCAGGCAATCCCCTCACCTCAGCCTCCCAAAGTGCTGGGATTACAGGCTTGAGCCACCATGCCCGGCTCATAAACTTTCTACACTGTTACTGGTCTATCTTGCATTTTGAATGGCTTTTACCCATATATGATTTAATGATATAATGAGTTGGTCATCTGAAAACTACTGGTTCACTGAGTTACCATACAGATCTTCCAAGTGTTGGTACATTTCATTATAATATCAAAACACAATATCCATCTCATCAGAAAAAATGTAAGCATTAAGAAGCTATTAAGGCCAGGCTCGGTGGCTCAGTCTATAATCCAAGCACTTTGGGTGGCCCAGGCGAATGGACTGCCTGAGCCTGCGGGTTCAAGACCCACCCAGGCAACTTGGCAAGACCTCGTCTCTACAATAAACCAAAAATTAGCCAGGCTTGGTAGCGCATGCCTGTAGTTCCAGCTACTTGGAAGGCTAAGGCAGAAGGATCGCCAGAGCCCAGCAGGTTGAGGCTGCGGCGGCCGGGAGCATGCCAATGCACTCCAGTCTGGGCGAGTAAGTGAGACTCCGACTCAAAAAAAAAAGGAGAAGCAGCAGCTATTAAGTTCATGGTAGTAGATTTGAGTTTTCCCAAGTTCTAATTTTCACTGGAAAGCCCACATTTTGTTATCAACAGCAAATAATCTCTGGTTTTTTGGTTTCTGTTTTAAGTAAAAAAAACTCACTTCATTTTATTGATAAAATATCTGGCACTTTATGCTAATCTCAAAAATCAGTGTGTCAGTCATTCTTTCAGAGAAAAGCAACTTGCTGTATAACCTGGAGGTGGGGAGGGGGGCAGGAGTGCCTTTTTTCAGACAATTATCTTATTTTGGCATGCAGCAGAAACACTTTATTATACCATACTTCCCATTTCATTACTAAGACTATTATAAAGACACACAGGGGGAGCCACAAATCAAAATGACAGTGAGATACCACTTCACACCCACTAGGATAGCTATAATTAAAAAGATGGTCAATAATTAGTGTGGTGGTGCTGTAAAGAAATTGGAAACTTGAATATATGGTTGTTGGGAATGTAAAATGGTGCCATCTATTTGGAAAAACAGTTTGGCAATTCCTCAGAAAGTTAAACAGTTACCATATATTCCAGCAATACTCCTAAATAACCCAAAAGAAGACATTTCTTCAAAAAATACTACTTATACAAATGTTCACAGCAGCATTATTCATAATGGCCAGTAAGTGGAAACAACCCAGAAGTTCACCAACAGACGCATAATAAAATGTGGTATATCCATACAATGGAACGGTATTCGGTCATAAAAAGGAATGAAGTACTGGTACACGCCACAACACAGATGAACCTCGAAAACATTATGCTAACTCAAAGAAGCCAAACACCAAAGGCCACATACTGTACAATTACACTGATATAAAGTAATAGGCAAATCCAAAGGGACAGAAAGTAAAGTAATGGTTGCCAGGGCCTGAGGGGAAGGGTAAACAAGGAGTGACTGCTAATGGATATGGGTTTCCTTTTGGGGTGATAAAAATGCTCTAAAATTAGATAGTAATGATGGTTGTACAACTCTATGACTATACTAAAAACCACTGAATTCTATAAAGGGCAAATTTTATGGTATGTAAATTATATCCCAATAAAGCTATTATTTTTTTAAAGTATCCAGCACTCAAGGGTCTTGTTTTAGTAAAAATAACTATTTTTATAGGTTCACCCAGGTCATTCTTCAACGAACTGTTATTTTTCTGTAACTGCAAGTGCATGGTCATGAAGAATACAGCAACTCCTAGGTACAGTTTGATGTCACTGCCTTGATTCGTGCTAAGACACAAGCAATTTTATCCACTACCAGTGAAAGTGTCAACAGAGCGAAAACGAAAAATAATTTCTTAGTGTAGTTTGATATGAAGGACCTCTGAGGGGATCTCGGGGTCTCCAGATCATATTTAAGAACTGATGCTTTAAGCCACAGCTTCAGGAACCCTAATCCCAACCCCTAAAAAATCAATTAGTCATAGCTTCAAAAGGCTCAAATGAGGAGAATTAAAGGATTTCCAAAGACAGATCTGAGGCTCCAAAACCATTCCAACTTTCTAAGCATATATCACAAATCCCTCAAACGAAAAAAGGTAATCCCTAAATGGTAAAGAAAGCTATTTCAATCAGTTCAATTCAAGTGCCCCAATTTAAGAATTTAGAATCACTGGCCCAGTAAAAAGCTGTAACAGAACGATCTCCACAGAAACCCAAATACAAGGTAGAATTAAATTAATAAAGTTCACAATTTAGTGCACAAAATATTCAATAAAATGTTATCTAGACCACATAGTAGAGTAACAATGATACTATCTCTTTTGAAACTTTATTATCTAATTCTTGTACAACATTCAAAAGTAGACTTCTGTGATTTCTACCCATACTATCAATAACTATTAGCACAGCTAAGTTTAATGGCCATGAGCACAAATTCAAAGAATTTTAGACATGGGAGGCAATCTGGACATAGTTACCTAGTCCAACATCCCTACTTTACACAATGAGAAAACCAAGATTGCAAGAGAAAAATAATTTGGCAAAAATCACACAGCTAGCTAGTAGCTGAGATAGAATAAGTAGTCTTTATTCTCAGTACCATTTTCACTATGCCAATCTGACTCCCCAACTGAAATACAATGCATAAGACATTTAACTGGCATCACACTGAGGCCAACCAAGATACTCTACATGCCAAACAAAAATTTTATAGTGCCTAACACTGCCAAATCAGATGTCAAAACAAATTTTAAAACTGTTAAAGAAAAACTACAAATGTAATGGGCATAACAGAAAAATAATTTCTTAACTTTAAAAACTGCAAAATTTCAAAGAACAACTTGAAAGATACTTTGATGTCTACTTTCAAACAAACATAGGGAAATAGATCATCACCATTAATGAGAGCCAGGTTCTGATGAACACCTAAAGCAAAAAAATGCCCTCTACGTTATCACTGAACATATTTACTTATGGCATGACATAACTTAAGACTCACCTGCAGGACTGTCAGCATTCTCTCCTGGATGTAGCTGTATACCAGTAGAATCTATAGAGTTTACTGTAACTGTCTGTAGATTTGGCAACTGACCAGTGCTTAGACTAACTGGAGTTGAAGTCAAGGCTCCACCTGCTGCAACTTGACCAAGTGTGAGTGTCTGAACAGGCGTCAAAGTTATTTGTTGGGCAGCAGTATTCTGTATTTGCAAATTCTGCAAGTTCTGGACCCCTTGTACTTGAAACGTCTGCCAAGTTATCTGTCCAGAAGGGGTCACTGTCTGTGCCTGAATTAAAAAGGTTCCAGGATTCAGCTGCAACTGAAGATTTTGCAAAGCCTGTTGTGATATATTTTGACCACTGGCTTGCACACCATGGATTGTCTGTGGTGTAATGCCTTGCACAATTTGGGCTTGACTGGTTGGCTGCTGAGACTCTTGAAGCTGTAGATGTTGTACAACAGGCTGTGCTGTAGAAACCTGAATATTCTGTGCCTGTGTCTCCTCAGAAACAGGCGACTGGATATAATTTCCCTGAAGATCTGAAGAATGGACTTGCCCACTAGAAGTAGTCAAGCTATTTGTGTTTTGTTGTAATATACCTGTACTATCTATCGTAACAGGCAATTGTGATGAAGAGGATGTTGGCACAAATAAATCTGTATCAGTATTAGTTTCATTAATATCAGGAGAAACCCGCTCACCAGTCCTTTCTGAATTGTCTGAACTATCCATAGCTTGTCCTGTGTTTATCAAATGTCCATCGGCATTAATGCCTGCAGTCATTGTCTGAGAACTGCCCGAAAGTCCCAAAGAATCTAGATCGACACTATTGATTGGTACAAAGGTAATATTTCCCGGCAGACCAAGAGGCACATTAGCAACTACTTGGGTTTGGCCAGGAAAAGATGAACCACCAATTGCAACTCCCTGAACCTGGACTTGACCAGTCTGTGGTATGAGATTCTGGATATTAGCAGGAGGTGTTCCAGAGGCAAGTAAGGTCTGATTAGAGCCAGGAATGATCTGAATTTGACTACTTTCTTGATTTATACCCCCATTATCTGAAGAGCCTGTGAAACCAATCTGAACCTGCTGACCATCTGTTGACTGAATCTGTGGTATTACTTGATATTGAACATTGGACACTGTACCATTTGATGACTCTGATCCTGGTGCAACTGAAAATATTTGTTGATTCTGCAAATTCTGAAGGGGAAGAACATACTGCCCACTTGAAGTAGCAGCACTTGGAATCTGTACTAGATTACCAGCTTCATCTTTTATAGTTGTAGGTGTAGCTGACAAAACCTCCCATCGGTTTGGTGCTCCTCCTAACTGTGCAGAAGCCAAATCACCTGTCTGGATGAAGAAAACAAAAATGTGATATATTTATGGTATATTTAAACCAATCCTCAAAAAAAACTCTAAAAAGTGGTATAAATTCTAATACCTGAAAGTGCAAATTATCTTAATAACACAACAGAGTTCAAATACAGAATCAACACTATATGAACTATAATTATTACTTCCAGTTTTGTTAGTTATTACAAAGATGGCCCATTGCATTTGAGCAGGGGAAAAAAATCTCAATCAGAAAGTTCTTTCCTTTACAGTCACAAACTCATCTTATATTCCTGCATCTATGATCTCTAATGCTATATAGTTTAAAAAAAAAAAAAAAAAGTGGAGGTGACTAGAAAAGATGAAGCATTCAGACTAAACATACCTCAACAATTGGAGAGAGTTCAAAAAGTATACAGCCCACTAAATGAGGTGCATTATATTTGTATATAAAAAAAGAAACAGTAGCACAGGGTACTAAGTCATCCAAGTAGGAAAATGTTTGTATATTATTGTTATAAACCTGAAATCAAATAATTAAAGCTATTCTCTTAAGGTGTGAATTAATGTACTCTAGAGTAAACTCATGGCTAGAGCTATTCCCTTATCAAACCATCAAACTCTACTTTTCCCAAGAACTACTAGGAAATATACAAGACCTTAAAAAAATTTAATGAGGAAAGGTTACTGCCCTGTGACGACACGGCAAAACAGTCCCATCTGAAAAGTTTTCCTAGAATCCAAAAGCTGGAGGATACAGATTGTGGCTTTACCTACTATTGAATTTTAAGAGTGCAACAGAGTGCCAGGTACACGTTTTGCCTTCTATATATGACTAGCTAGAATCTCAGGGATCCCCATAGTTTATGGATTAAGCAAGATTGGAAAAATACCAACATAGCAAGCAAAAAACAATAAAATTCTACGTGTCAACATCCAAAGATAGATTTTTTATAAGAGAATAAGACAGTAATATCTATCATTTGAGCTTTTCTTTTATATGCCAAGTACTATGAGAGAAGTTCATAAGATTGTATAATTTACTCCTTAAAACAATCCTATGAAGTAGGTGTTGTTAACCCTATTTCACAAACTGAGAAAATCAAGGGGAAAAAGTCACATAGCTACCGTGCCAAGACAGGATTTAAAACTAGGCTAAACCTAACTCCAAAGCCCAGGCCCTTAAACACGATACCATTTGTCCCCTCCTAAGACCAAGGGTAAAGACACAGGAAATAAGAACCTATATGATTTATTCATCATCAAAATAAAGCCATCCTTATCCTACTTCCTTCTAGATCTATCTGTGATTTTCAGTAACTCCACGTATCACTAGACAATGAGAGTAAAAGTGCATCTAGTGCAGCACTATCAGCCTAGGATCCATAACCGGGCTTCAAAAAATCTTTGAATCCTCTAAAACAGCATGCCAACTTCTTGAGAAAGTGTAATCTGGAGGCAGATAATCTAGGGTTTCACCATATTCTCAGTGGGGGTCTGTGACCATAAAAATGGGTTAAGACATATACTGTTCTCCCAACAAAAGCCACTCTATAAAATTTAATGCAAATATTATAGAACCAAAAGCTCATAAGTTTCTTAAAGAAACTCACTATCTAGTTTTCACATATATATAGTTGAGAAATATATACAACAATTCAATGGATGAACCATAGTTTAATGACTCAACTCAAACACTTGAACATATCTGCCAGGATGAAATAAGCATGTAAATAAACCCATGAAATACACAATCCCTATCTACAAATATGTATGTCCAAGCAGACATACTTATACATGCTAATATGATGTAAAAAGTGGCATATACGAGCCATATGATCAAAACACTATGGGAACATAGATTTTTAAAAAGATTTCACAGAAATAGTAAAGTAACAACAGAACAAAATACAAGATTTTACCATGATCAGTTAGAAAACAGAAGCAAGAATAAAGATATAAACAATAAAACCACCAGCAAAAAGAAACTGTTGCCTAGGCAACACAGCAAGACCTCGTCTCTACCAAAAAAAAAAAAAAAAGTTGGGCACGGTGGTGCTCTCCTGTAGTCTTAGCTACTCATGAGGCTGAGGTGGAAGTATCCCATGAGCCCAAGAAGTTGAGGCTGCAGTGAGCCATGTTTGTGTCACTGCATTCCAGCCCGGGCAATAAAAAAGAAAACAACAACAAAAAAGAGAAACCCCAGCAAAAAAGGAAAGAAAAATATGCAGTCTGGAGCTCAAGAGAGGATCCAGAAAAGGCTGATATTCACAGAGAAAAGTAACAAGGAACTAGACATTTTTGTCAAGGCCTGTAAATGTTTTCACAGATTCCACTAAATTGTTTGGACTTTATCCTGTAGATAGTGAATGAAAGTTATAAAAGTTTATAAGCAAGTGAGTAGTGCAATCACATCTGTGTTCTATAAAGATAAACTAAGCCGGGCTCGGTGGCTCAGCTTGTAATCCCGCGCCTTTGGGAGGCTGAGGTGAGTGGATTACCTGAGCCCGCGGGTTCAAGACCCACCTGGGCAACTTGACGAGACCTCATCTCTACAATAAATCAAAAATCAGCCGGGCATGGTAGTGCATGCCTGTAATTCCGGCTACTCGGAAGGCTGAGGCTGAAAGGATCGCCGGAGCCCAGTGGGTTGAGGCTGCGGTGGCCAGGAGCAACCACTGCACTCCTGTCTGGGCAACGGAGTGAAACTCCAACTCAAAAATAAATAAATAAAGATAAACTAAGGCCTAGGGAAGGAAACTGAAAGAAAGACAGAGGGATTAAAGGCTGAGAAACTGTGGGAACCAGTATAAATCTCTAGACCGGAACTAAAACAGTGATCTTTTATATACAAACACTTAAACTTATTAAACTGAAATTTTAAAATGAAGCACCAGACATTAAAGTCACAAGTCATTCTTCAACCTTAATCTGGTATAGAAATTACAAATTTAAGTCACCTTTAACGTTACAGTAACACGGCAATCTGCAGTGGCTCACACCTATAATCCCAGCACTTTGGGAGGCCTAGGCAGGAGCATCAATTGAGCCCAGGAGTTTTGAGACCAGCCTGGGCAACATAGTGAGTTCTTGTCTCTTCCAAAAAAAAAATCAAAAAAATAAGCCAGGCACAGTAGTGCATGCCTTTAGTCCCAGCTACTCAGGAGACTTAGGAGAGAAGACTGCCAAAGCCCAGGAGGCTGTGGTGAATCATGCTACTACACTCTAGCCTAGGTGACAAAATGAGACCCTGATTCAAAAAACAAAAACATTACAGTAACAAATCATGTTTCATTTCAATCTCTCAGCATTTTAGGTAAACTAAAAATATTTAAACCTATACTTTACTCTCAAATCTGCACTAAAGCATGCCTCAAATCAAATCTTTATCTTCTTAAGGTTCATCTGGAGAATCAACTTTTTTCTGACCAGCATTAAATTTACAAGTATCTAGCTCTTATCAAAGAATATAGTATCTCAGACATAAATTAACTTTCCAATACTGGCATTTTGTTCCTTTTCCTTTCTTTAAAAAAAAGATCTAATTTACGGCACCTAAAAAAATTTTTTACAAAATAATAATAAAGGTAGATATTCAACTATACATTGAACAGCTTTCTAGTCAAAAAATTCCTTGAAAATAAACACAACTACTCAAATGACAAGTCTGAGGTAAATACTGCCCAAGTCACCCCCTCTCTAGAAGCTAAGTAAAAATAAACTATAGTACCATTTTCCCCAGCAATGCAGGAAATTAACTGAAAGTAAATCTCCAAATCCATGACAAAATGATGTATCCTGAACTTTTTTGAATAAACCTAAGGTGAAAAGCATACATACAAATATCTATGAAGCAAAAAGACAACAAAAGAATTTATAAAAGAGAAAAATAATTTTTCAAATTAATAAATTTGTAGCTTGAAAAAAATTTGCTCAATACTATGTTTTTAAAATTGAACAAAAAAAATACATTGAATCAGAAAACTACTAGACTTTGATGATTCAAACTAAAGCTATGCTTGAGAGAAAGGAGTATATTATACTTGAAAGGAAAGAAATCAGAACTGAGTTCTGGTCTTAACTGTGGAACTGTGTGTGATTCTGAACAAGACTCAATTTCCTCATGTCAACAATGGGAAAACTATTACCTTGCAGAGTCATAAAAACCAAAAAGAAAATGTTAAGCTTTATAAACTATATAGCAACATGCAATCCCAAGGTATCATTATGATTACTAAGATTATGAGAACAGATTTTTAAAATATCCATTAATAGGCATAGTACAATTCTTGGCACAAAGTAAGACCAATATATTTTTTGAATGAATAGTTAGAGGTATTTTATTTTAAAATAATTGCAAATAAAACGACAGAAGGGATCAATAAAACAAACTTTCAGGTATTAGAGCCTTCTATGAAAAAGGCTAAACTAATTTTAAACCTATTTATTCTCATAATTCCACAATGAATAAGTACCAAATATAGCCTCCTAAACCCCTTTCATCAGCAATATACTATGAAAAGAGATAAAGTATACTAAATACCAAATGGGAAAGGGATAAATTAGAAAATCATCTAAGACCAAAAAAAAAAGTTTTAAAATTGTTTGATGTTGGGATAATGGAAACACTATAGAAACAAAGGAAGAAAAAGATATATAAAAACACTCAACCCAGACAAGAACTAATATCTGGTTTAGGAGAAAGATAACCCTTTACATAAGCTTACAAACTGAATGAAAAATCCACCAGTGCTTCTCTCAGAAACTAACATTCTTATTGGACAATTACAAACAAAACACCATCTAACATGGATGTTGGCATCAGTATTGTAAAAAGTCGTTACTGAAGGCAGTCTAAGTCTCTATACATAAACACATAACCACATGGTTAAAAGGACCACAACCTACTGTAGCCTTAGGAATGCAGGGGTGGCACAAAGGGGTGGCACCAGAATGACACTGCTATAGCAATTCGTTTCAAGGGCATTCTCCTGTGCAACAGAGCATAAAAATGGGAAAAAGAGGAAGAAAAAGAAGGCATATATCTCCTTAGAAAATACCTGTGCGTAAAAGGGGGAAAAAAATACACCACTTATTGCATAGCATTTGGGAAGAATTATTAACTACTCAGCTCCCACAAATGAAAGGCAGAAATAGGCAAAGAACTGGAAGGAAGTGTGAAGCCGAGGTGGAAGCAAACTAGGAACCATTCTCAGGCAGATACTCAAGTTTCTTAAAATCTTTAAGGAACTCTAAAAGGTAAATAAAAACAATGACTCAACCCAATGAATACATTACAAATGACAGTGCAGGTCTTATTTTAAGTAATGGCAAAAATGACCTTTTTTTGAAATAAGTTATTATTCATTTTTTAAGTTCATCAACATGTATGTGCTAAATTAATGAACACTAAACCTAAACCAAAGGTCAATCACTTTCATAATATTTACTTCTTCAGTTTATTTCACTAAGTTAAAATACAAACAAAATAAGTAAATTAATAACTCACGAGTTCATACAAAAGCAAACTGGACAAGATTATACTCACATAAAGGTCTACTTTTTTCTATTTCCTGGTTTGTTGCTAAAATTAATCACACAACTTTCAGTCATAAAACACAAAAAGCCTCGCTATAAATCCATCTTTGACAGTCCATTTTGTAGGACATCACAGGTGAGATTGCATTGTGACTACTAGACTTCAGCATTGTACTGAGGATAACCAAACACCATTGGCTAGGATCCTCTTTTAGAACAAACTCAAAATTCAAATATTCAAAGTAAATCTTTAGCACAGTCAAAGGCTTTTCAAGGTGCTTTTAATCTTAAAATACCAAGCTAAACTGGAATAAAGTTGAACTGTATGTATATATTTCGCTTGAATTTAAGCACAATGCATATGCAGTGTGGCATGTGGAATGGATACCAGAAAAGAAAATGGACATTAGTGGAAAAACTGGTGAAATTTAAGTAAAGTTTGAAGTTAGTCAGTAGTATCATACCAGTGTTAACTTCCTATAGACAAATGTACCAGGGTTATAGTAACATCAGGGGAAGCTGGATGAAGGGTATAAGCTGACTCTCAGTTCTATATTTCCAACTTTTCTGTAAATCTAAAATTATTCCAAAATACAACTTTTTAAAAACACAACTATAACCTCTCATGATTCCCAGTCATTTCTGTAATTAAGATTAACATGTTTTAATAAAATATACTTATAAACTCACATGAATTTCTTTCATTTTCTAAGATGTACTAAAAAAAGGTCTGGAAGTTCACTTTTGAACTGGAAAAATAGTGTTTCTATTTGCTAAGACAAACAAAAACAAGCCAGTCTTATCAATTTTACTCAGAGTGAAAAATCTTATGCACAGGTACCAAATATCATAAAGAAATGTACGTTTTCTGTGTTTTGGCACAACTATATTTTCATTTTATTATGATTGGCAAATTATGGTGTATTTGATTGATAAATCTGGCAAAAAATGTGTTGTCAGGAGTGACTGCAATTCAGAAAAGGAGCTGGAGAGCCATGGAAACATCTTCTCTACAAGTACATGACCACAACTGGCCAAAGTTGGAGACAGTATTCTATTCCTTGGCCTGAGACTCACAAACATATACACACATTTTTCACGCGTAACTTCCTTCTTCACTTCTCCCCTCCCCCATCTGTAAGCTAGTATCTAAACTTCATAAATTACGGCTACAAGAAAATTTTTATTCTACTTGAAGTAATTAAAAAGGTGAGTAGAAGCAATATGCTTTTCAATTTTAGTTATTCAGGAGTTTTTTAAGATACAATTTGTGTTGGCACTTTGAGAATGGGTTCATAAAAAAGATCTACCAGTCCATAAACTTGTTTGAAAATAACAATGCCTCTCACAACATAATTTTATGCTTGAACATTTTAATCTGCTTATAAAGGCACAATTAAAACATTAAAACTATTCACATCCCCTGCAGCATAATTTTAAGCACTAAAATTACAAATATATTAACCAATAATATAGGAACATCAGATTAGCATTAGATTAACTTTTAATGCCTAAACATACTACGTATTTGCTGCAGACTATAACAAATACAAACCTTTGTTTTCAGTGACTATTTACAATTCCTATGATCCACCACAAAAAAAATCTGAGCGTTATCAATGACTTAATAGGTGAACACACCTACACGTTAACACAACAGCAACGATTCAAACAAATGTAAAATTCACAATTAATAGTCTAAAAACTCTTCTCACCTAATTTGTATTAAACCCTCATATCATAGGTCAGCTCCTGCCCCTGCCCCAGACACTGAAAGACACTACAAAAATAATCCCTCCACATCCTATCACACTAGCAGTCATAATAAAATGAAAATATAGCTTTGCCAATCAAATTCAACTACAAGTACAGTACATATTATTATGCATGTAAATACAATTCTTACGTATACTTCTGTTTCTAACACTGGTACTTACATCCCTCTTCAAAAGCTAAAGTACGAAGTAACTTCGCTAATTTCAATGTTTGCTAATGTTTTACTTAGCCTCCTGACAAAAAAATCACTGCAAATTTAAGTACAGGATTGCAAAAACTACAACTCACTCATTTTGAATGGTCATTAGAAAAGTACTCAAAGACTGTTCACTCCTGAATACAAAAGAGAATAAACTCTCACTTTGTTTTTAGTAATTTACTATTTAAATCAGTAAGATCTAGTGACTTGCAACAGAAAATGCTCCAGGTTCAAAAATACTAAAAACTAGACACTGCCTCTCGTTGATACTATCTATGGCCGATAGGCTGTGCTTGAAAATTTTGTAGTGTTCAACGAAGGAGTTTTCAGCACTGATATGAATTGCTCAAACATCCATTTTGGAGTCCTCGACTCCCGCCCTCTCAGACTTCATTTTGTAGAGAATTTTGAGCGAGGTGCCGCAGTAACAATTCCGAGAAAGCCTGAGCCGGCTCCAGGTCCCATCGCGGATGCCAAAGAGCAGGAAAGGGCGCCCTGGGG
>NW_007247293.1:2208-13251 GCF_000164805.1 Carlito syrichta | reverse complement strand
GCACACACGGGGCCGGGGCCGGCGGCGGCGGCCCCGGGCTGGCTGTGGTCGGCGGCGGCGGCGGCGGCGGCAGCAGCAAGGGTTGCTCTCTCTCGGCTTTACGTACCGGTCATAGTGTGTTTAGGGCACCTCAGGCGGGGCTCCCCGCCGCCTTACACATGGTGAGGAGCGAAGGCGGCGGCGGCGGGAGAGGATGCGGGAAGCGGCGGCGGACACGGCCGGAGCGGTCCGGGGATTTTTTTTTCCTATTTTGATTGACTGTGCGGGAAACACAAAAGGTGGAGCCTCCAGCCCAAAAGGGGGGAAGAGGGTGACAGCCCGCCCGGAACTCCCGCCCCTCTTCTTGGCGCTCATTCGCCGCCACGCTCTCCGTCGGCTGTGCTCATTGGTCCAGACGCCCGTCCGTCGCTTGGCCAGGCGGCGCGCTTCCTGTTTGCCCCCCGGGTGGAAGGGGAGAGACAATGAGCGGCCGTGGCGGCGTAGGTTCCCGAGAGCGGCCGCGGCTGGCCCGTTACCCCGCTGTGCCCGCCTCGCTCGCCGGCTGCCGCTGCCAGGCCCGAGGCGCAGGCCTCTTCCACCTCGCGGGCGCTTGGAGCAGGCCCCGCCAAGCTGTAGGGGAGCTGAGCTGGGGAGGAAATCCGTCCCCGTTGGCTCCGGCTCCACTCGACGCTTCCTCCATCCTGGCGGCGGCCTCGGCCGGATCTCCCCAGGGCCTCGCGCTCTCCGAGCCGCCGCTTCCCTGCGCTGTCAGGAGGCCACCACCGCTCAGCCCTGGGGCTGCTGCTGCGGCCGCTGCTGCTACTGAGCAAACCAGACCCGCCCCACGAGCCCGGGGGGAGGGAGCTGGTATTGGGGGAGACACCCCCTCCGAGGCTGGAGGAGGATTTTCTCTCGCACACATTCAGCGCTCAGATTCGCAGCCCGAGCCATCTCGGCCCCATCCCCCTTAGCCCCAGGTTTCCAGTCGGTCTCCCACTTTCACCTACCCTGGAGGCAGGCATTTGAATGCAAGAGAGAATCTCGAGTCGCCTAACACGGAAGGAGAGCTCTAATTCTGGCCAGTAGCACAGCCACTTGCAGCATATTTCTTTTATACGTGTATATATGCTTTCAGTGGGGCAGAATTTTTTTTTTAACAAATCACATAATCGTTTTGCTGCACAAACATATTCTCTGCTTGATCCTCTTGATCCCAAATACCTTCTGAAAACCCCATCAACAATTGCCAACATTTTTTAAGTAGTGAATCTCAGTAAAGTGCTTTTTATTTTTTCTTGGAACATTTTTGTTCTACTATAAAATCTTGTTTCACTTATTGGATTAAGTTGACATCTTTCATTTTTGGCATCCTTGATAGTTGCTGTCATCCTGGGGGAAAACGCTCAGGTTTTATGTGTGTTTTGCCAACTAAGAGACATCTCTGCCTGTTACCTTTAGGTGTAGTTGCCAAGAAAGGTCAAATTGGAGAGGTGGAAACACTGTCCACAATACCCCTTTTATTAGATATCTGATTCAAACAAAAATCAGTGTTCCGGTTACGGTGATTATTATATTTTGTTTGTTGAATGAAGTTGTGTGGGGTATGAGCTTATGAAGTCCAAGCACTTGACTAGATTTTGTGTCCACTAACTAAAAAAATTCTTAACCCCATTTGTGAGATACTGAGTTTGCATCCCAGTTCCAAAGCACTTAACACTTGCCACTTATGCTTATAGAATCGGAAACATTGTATGGTTACTTTGCACTTCTTTGTACAAAAGATCAGATTTCCAGGGAATTGACCTAAAAACCACAAACATGCAGAAATGAGATTCAAAATTCTGAGTCTAACAATAGAGTTGATCTCTTCGATAGTAAGTCCTTTTGACTAGAAGCAGCACTTTAAAAGTTGAATAGTATAACTGGTGTACTATTTTACACTTAAATTTTTAAAGGAAAGTAAAAGAATAAGCTGATGGGAGGGGAATAGAAAAAGAGGGATAAGTAACTTGAAGAGCAGGACAGAGATAAAAAGTGGAGTGAGAGAGGAAGGGAAGACACAGTATCATCCATCTGTGTTCTTGCCTGGATATGTTGGCTAGAGAGTGTAGCTCTTTCCCTAGAAGGGATATTCAGGTATTTTCAGTTTTTTTCATGAGCAAGGATGTCTTATGGGTCTAAATAGGACCCACAAAGGACATTCATTTCTTCATTGATACCAATTGACAAATGACATAAAGAAATTTTCCTTTTTTTTTTTTTTTTTTTTCCCTTAGACAACTCTGACATGCAAAAAACACTTCTAATCTTTCTGAAAAAGAGAAAATAACCTGCCTGAACCAACTATTCTGCTTTTGATGCAATGCTTTTAAGAGATATGGGGTAGGGGGGAGTGCAGTACAGAAAATGAAGAGAGGTTGGTTGATGGGAGAAACATACCATTAGAAGGAATAAGTTCTAGTGTTTGATAGCACAATAGGGTGACTGTAGTTAGCAATAAAACATAAATAGCAGAGAAGATTGAAATGTCCCCAACAGAAATGATATACGTTCAAGGTGAAGCTGGGCATGATAATCCCAGCACCTTGGGAGACTGAGGTGAGAGGATTGCCAGAGCCAAGGATTAGAGACCAGCTTGGTCTACAGTAAATAAAAAAATCAGCCAGAAGTGGTGGCGTGCGCCTGTAGTTCCAGCTACTTGAAAGGCTGAGGCAGAAGGATCACCTGAGCCCAGCAGGTTGAGGCTATGGTAGCCACGAACAGCGCTGAGCATGCCACAGCACTCCAGCCTGGTTGACAGAGTAAGACTCCAACTCAAAAAAAAAAAAATGTTCAACGTGATAGATACCCTAATACCCTGATTTGATTATTACACATTGTATGCATGTATCAAAATATCACATGTACCCCATAAATTGTACAAATTTGAAAGAGATGTATACCAAAAGCATCTTTCACTACTACAGCCAAATTCAGCGAACTCTCTTGACCACACTTGAAATGAGTTATTATCATGGAATATTCTTAAAAGATGACTAGAAATGATGATATTCTCTTGAAAGAACATCTCTTCCTACCTATTTCAATATTGCAGTTAAATCTGGAAATAGTTTAATTAAAAGATACTTATTTTCCTAGTAGAAAGCTGTCTCTCAATGGCACCAACTGCTACATGTATATAGGTACCCAAAACTGCAGTTACTTAAATGGAGAGAAACATGATACTGGACATTATTTTTACTTTCTCCTTTCCAAAATGATTTGAGGAAGCTCTGTACTGGCCACTGTTTACATCGTAGGAGACATATAACTTTATTTCCCCTTCTCAATTTTCTCAATTTTAAAAAAGTTTGTATGTGTTTTTGGAAGTTTTCTTAAATCTTTTGGAAATGGGATGAAGGTCAAAAGTCCCCAAAGGCATGGAATCTTTCACTCATCTCCAACCCCTCTTCCCTACAAAGAGAAGAGGCCACTAAATATTGTTTGATCTGCAAATACAAAAGCCTAGCCATGGTGACAGTGACAGCCCTGGTTAACCACACCATACCTGAAGGACTATGCCCTTTCCTTCACACTTCCTACTTCCGGCATTTCTTCACTCCTAGACATCTCTCAAGTGGAGTGTATGAATTGCCAGTATTCAACTGTTTTGTATTGTTTTTAATCTAAAAGGGCAGCAGTCTGACATCATTCAACCTAAATCAATATCTCATAAACATAGCTTTTGTTGTTTATGATTCTACCCCTACTTTTACCCACCCTAGATCTATTTAACCTGTTCACACTGGATTTCAAGAATCTTAATTTGTTCTATTTACATAATCACACTTCAGAAACATTCTAATTTACAATAACTCGGTATACTTTATCTAATTCATACTTCTTCAGTTTCTTTCTAAAGAAAACCCTCAAAAACCATATTTTTTTCTTAATTTAACAAAAGGTTGCAGTAACATTTTTGAACTTTTAATGTGCCAAGTCCTTTATGTCTTTAACTTTATTAATCCTCACAGCCCTATGAGATAAGTATTATAGCTTTACCATTTTACAGATGAGGAAACTGAGGCATAGCAAGATTATGAAATTTGCTCAGTGTTGCTTTCAAATACGTGATAGGATTCAAATCCACATTGATCATTCTCGACAATCAACATATCAAGTCTTCTTACATGATTACTTTAAAAGATTCACCAACCTGTTATATGAAAAATAAAGGGAAAAAAAAGATAAAGCGCAAAGTGGATAAAATTAGAACGTATTTATAAAGAAGGTTTTTTGTTTGTTTTTGAGTCTGGATTTCACTCTGTCACTCAGGCTGGAATGCAGTGGCACAATCAGCAACCTCACCCTCCTGGGCTCAGGCAATTCTTCCACTTCAGTCTCCCATGTAGCTGGTACTACAGGAACACACCACCACGTCCATCTGATTTTTTTTTTTTGTATAGATGAGGTCTCCCTATGTTGCCCAGGCTAGTCTCAAACTCCTGGTCTCAAGTTATCTTCTCATTTCAGCCTCCAAAGTGCTGGGATTACAGACATGAGCCACTGCACCTGGCCAAGAAGATCATTTTTAAAGCAAGTCTTTAAGCTCTTTTGAACTTCTTGTGTTAGAAGGCCTGTATTTTGAATGCTCTAACCAATACCTGACATGTTGTAGATGTGTGATATTAAGCAGAAAGCTCGTCAAAACAATGATTGATAAAAGTAAAATTAATGGAAAAATACTATATGATAAAATTTATTTGACCACTTTCAAGATAATCTTCCCCAAATGAGTTAGGTCCTCATTTTCTTTTTGTTGTTTATTTTTTGACTTGGAGTCTCACTCTGTCACCCAGGCTAGAATGCAGTGGCACGCTCACAGCCACCCCAGCGTTGACCTGCTGAACTTAGGCAATCCTTCTGCCTCATCCTTCCAAGTAGCTGGAACTACAACCGCGCACTACCACACCCAGATAATTTTTTATTTATTGTAGAGACAAGGTCTTGCCAAGTTCCCCGGGCTGGTCTTGAACCTGCAGGCTCAGGCAATCCGCTGGCCTCAGCCTCCCAAAGTGCTGGGATTACAGGCTGAGCCACCAAGCCCAACCAGGTCCTCATTTTCATTCAAGCTCCACACCAACAACATTACCATGGCCTGATATCCTTATAATTCAAGAAATCTCATTCCTTTTATCCAGCACATTGATATTTCTTAGTATTCTGAAATTCCTAATTCACAACACCTCTGAAGTGATCTTCGTGTCAGTCCAGAAAGCTCAGTCCATTGACATTAGATTGTGAATCATGGCAATTTTCCAAGAAAAAAAATGGTTTACCTTGTTAATAACCTATCTTAGAAGAATAGAGAATGCTAGAAATTCTCTTGGTTGTAAATTAGCAAATTCAAGAAGTGACTTTACTACGTGGATGTCCTTAAATGATGAGCAACAACCTTCAGCATGAAGTGTATTCATACTTTTATTTCATGATTCAATCATTATCTTAGAATGGAATTTTTCTTTCCTTTAATCGCATAAACCAGACATATGTCAACTAATCCCAAAAGAACCACCATACTCAAAGTCTAGCTACAGAAGTTAAGAGAAAGGGGGGAGACCCAGCGCAGTGGCTCATGCCTGTAATCCCAACACTTCGGGAGGTGGAGGTGAGAGGATTGCCTGAGCCTAGGGGTTCAAGATCAGCCTGGGCAACATGATGAGACCTCATCTCTACAATAAAACAAAAAAGTAACCAGGTGTGGTGGTGGACGTCTGTGTTTCCAGCTACTTGGAAGGCTGGAAAGAATTGCCTGAGTCCAGGTGAAAGAATTGCCTGAGTCCAGTAGATGGAGGCTGCAGTGGCCGTGAGCATACCACTGCACTCCAGCCTGGGCAACAGAATGATACTACAAAAAAAAGAAAAAAAGAGGAAGGGGAAAAAAATAAAGAATGGCATAGCTGGGACAAGACTGAAGAGAACTGTAGAAAGTATTGAAGACAGTTTTTACCTGACTTTAGGGAATAGGATGCTCTCTGGAGGTTGAGACAGAAGGATCACCTGAACCCAGGAAGTGGAGGCTACTGTGAGCCGTGATCAAGCCACCGTACTCCAGCCTGGGCAGCAGAGACCCAAACTCAAAAAAAAGAAAAAAATTAAAAATAAAAACAATATAACTCTTCGGTTGTCTCTAGCTGCTATCTTCCTTTTCTCTCCTTATCCAAGGTCTCAATAACTTGTTCTCTTCCTACTGCCTTTCTAACTCTACACCCAATTTCAGCACTTGACACTGTAAGCATTTCCTCCTTCAAACTCGCTCCTCCCTTGAAATGTTATCTACTTTCTGGTTTTCTTGCAAATGAATATTTCTCTGTATCTTTGCAGTAATGTCCCATAAAAAAATTATCTGTGGTGATGGAAATATTCTATGTTTACATTGTCCATTACAGTAGCCACTAACTACATGTGGCCACTGGGAACCTGAAATGTGGCTAGTGTGATTGAGGAACTGAGAGGTTTCATTTTATTTCATTGTAATTCATGTAAATTTCAGTTTGAATGGCCACATGTGCTTAGTGGCTGTTATATTGGACAGTGCAGCTGCAAGGTTTTTTCCTCCTTCCAGTCACTAAATTTTTTATTTATTTGTTTGATTGTTTATTTGTTTATTTATTTATTTTAGTCAGAATCTCACTCTGTTGCCCAGGCTGGAGTGCAGTGGCACAATCACAGCTACCACAGCCTCAACCTGCTGGGCTCAGGGGATCTTTCCGCCTCAGCCTTCCAAGTAGCTGGGATTACATGCCCACACCACCATGCTGGGCTAATTTTTTTTTATTATTTATGGTAGAGACGAGATCTTGCTATGTTGCCCAGGCTGGTCTGGAACTCCTGGTTCAAACAATCCTCTTGCCTTGGTCTCCCAAAGTACTTGGATTACAGGAGTGAGCCACCGTGCCCCGCCTTCTGGTTGCTAAATAAGAACATTCCTCCAAACTCAGTTTCTGATTCCCCAAGTTTTCTTTCAAACCCCACTCCTGGAGGCCCAATATTCTGCAGCTTCAGCCCACATCCAAACGCAGCCCCACACCTCCTCAGTTATTTCCTGTCATCTGAGTTTCTGTTCCAGATCCTTAAGCACTGTCAATTCCTCCCAAATCTCTCATTTTCACTTCCACCTCAGATGTTCAAAGCTAAACTCTTGCCTTTCTCTATAGAGCCAGCTTCCCTGCCTCCAACACTTCTGTTTCTGTCAGTGATACCATCACTCTCTCAGAAACCTCTTGGACACATCTCCCCTCCTCTTCCATAGGCAGCCACTTACCAGGTGCTGACAAGTTGCCCTGCAGTGTCACTCAGCTACCTGTTTGTGAAAATCACAAAAGTTATTGACCCTGCTCTTCAAGACACGCCATGGCCCCTACTCTCAAGAAGCAGATAATCCACTTAAGAAGCAAAAGATAAACGTATACAAATTTGAATAAGCGAGAAAGTCTACAATCCACCGGACGCACTGCAGAAGGACTGCCCTCTAAATTCAGGAATCACTGGGGGTCAGTCAGCTCCTTCTGGTGGGATCCAAGCATGCTGTTCACCACACAGACTTCTGTAGCCCTGGACAGGACTCCAAACTTTCCTGCTCCTTGCTGTTCTACATCCGCCACCAAATTCATCTGGCTCAAAAAAAACTTTAGTGATTTCTGTGATCTAACGAATATCCAATGAGAATCTCCTCACAACTCCTTAGTGTCACTCTCACCCTTGAGAGTTTGCTCACTCTCTGCCACCCAGCTCTTCCTTCCTCCTTCCCTTCAGTTCACGTCTTAACGGCTTTCCATAAAGCCATTGCTTCCAGCTATTGGTCATTCCCTCGTCTTTAACTTTCCATTAACCTTGAAGTGTACCCCTTAATATTGCATTTCATTCATGATTTAGCATTGTCACCACAGTTTAAATCACAAGCGCTTTGTGCACAAGTATAATATCTTGCTTTTCCTCTGTGACTCTTAAGCAGTGATTTGCAAGGAAAGAAAGAGGTATCATCTGAAAACAAAATACTGCTTTGTCCCACAAGAACTTAAAAAAAAAACCCAACGCTATGACATTTAACTTATTTGAATTTGAAATATTAAAGGAAAAAGTGAGATTTTTATGTTTTATCAAAGGAGTCGTGTTGTTCAATGAAAAAAGTCAAGAAACAATTCTACAGTGTTGAGCAAATAGAAGTTAATTGACAGATATCTGTTAAGCAATTCATTGATATCAAAGAACCATGAATTTGGATTATTTTAGGATTAAACTTTCAGACTTCTTATTTTAATGGAGAAACTGTTAGTAATATGATCAGCTGATCATAAAGGGGTCACAAAACTGTTACAGACCAGCTGAACAAGCCATCAAAGACATAAGGAAATCTTTGATTGTTTTTATTATGACCCATTTGATACAGTGTATATGTAAAGTATAAAACAAATAAATTAGGTGATGAAGTCACCTAATTTAAAAGATTTGTGGAACAGATAAACACCATAATTTAAGAGTTTTATCATCCTTAACAGAAAATGACCTTATTTCTGTGCACTCTCGTGTACACATGCGCTCGCTCTCTCTCTCTCTCTCTCTCTCTCTCTCTCTCTCTCTGTATTTCAATGAGTTACATTATTTTTCTACTATATCAAAAACATATTTCTTTTAAGTTCTATAGTCCATAGTTCTGTTTTCCATATATCATTGGAATTACTTTAATTTCTTCCTAGCATGCTTATTTAGTTGTCTCATGAGTTTTCGCTTTTTCCTCTGTCTTGAACATTTTGATTTCACATCACTGTGAGATAATCTTTCTACCTCATATTTCCTCCATAATGAATTGAATAAGTCACTTATCTGCTTATGTGCCTAGTCTACTCAAGTCATTTCATTTCTTCTCTGTATTGACTGACCCTCCCTCTAGTTTTGTATGACAGGCTTACTGCGTGTTTCTTCTTCCAAGTCATTGATATATAAAATGAATAAAATTGGTCCTAATATCGATCCCTGGAGTTTTGTAATCCATCCATTAGAAACTATTTCACACTTTGATATCAAAGTCAATGTTTAATCTACTTAAGTAGTCCATCCCCATGCCATACTTATCCAACTTCTAGATTAGTTGTTTGTATAGTATTCTTTTCATGGTACTTCATCCTAAAATCCAAGTAATTGGCTCATGGCTTCCCTCAACTGATAATTATCAGACTCAGAAGTTATTTCACATCACTGAGGTTGATAAGATGTGAATCCTGCTGACTTGCTTTCAATTAAATCATAATTTTCTGGTATTTCCAATTGTTAATTTCCTACAAAATTTACCAATGTCTTCTCCTCTATAGAAGTTAAACTTGGGCTGGGTGTAGTGGTCCAAATCTGTTATAAAAGCACTTAGGGAAGCTGAGGCAGGAGGATCACTTGAGGCCAGGGGTTCCAGAACAGCCTGGGTTGGCCAGGCATGGTATCTCATACCTGTAACCCCAGCACTTTAGGACTGAGGAGGGAGGATTGCTTGTGCCCAGGAGTTTGAGACCAGCCTAGGCAATATAGCAAGACTTCATCTCTACAAAAAATTAGCCAGGCATAGAGGCACACACCTGTAGTCCCAGGTACTTGGGAGGCTACAGTAGATTGCCTGAGTCCAGAAGGTCAAGGCTACAGTGAGCTCTGATTATGCCACTGCCCTCCAGCTTAGGTGACAGTAAGACTTCAACTCAAAATAAAAAAAGGTCAGCCTGGGTGACATAGCAAGATATTAAAGTATTCCAAGTTGGCCAGGTGCAGTGACTCATGCTTGTAATCCCAGCACTTTGGGAGGCCGAGGTGAGAGGATTGCCTGAGCCCAGGGGTTTGAGCCTAGCCTGGGCAACTTGGTGAGACCTCATCTCTACAATAAATAAAAAATTTAGCTGAGCGTGGTGGCACCTGCCTGTAGTTGCAGCTACTTGGAAGGCTGAGCTGGAAGGATCACCTGAGCCCAGCAGGTGGAGGCTACAGTGGCCGTGAGCATGCCACTGTACTCTAGCCTGGGCAACAGAGTGAGACTCCAATTCAAAAGAAAAAAGGAAAAAATAAGTATTCCAAGTCGCCTTTATCTTTATTGATGAATTCAAACATCTGTTAAGAATAAAGAAGAGCCGGGCTCAGTGGCTCAGCCTGTAATCCCATGCCTTTGGGAGGCTGAGGTGAGTGGATTGCCTGAACCCATGGGTTTGAGACCCGCCTGGGCAGCGAGACCTCATCTCTACAATAAATCTAAAAATCAGCTGGGTGTGGTAGCACATGCCTGTAATTCTGGCTACTCGGAAGGCTGAGGCGGAAGGATCGCTGGAGCCCAGCAGGTGAGGCTGCGGTGGCCGGGAGCAGCCACTGCACTCCAGTCTGGGCGACTGAGTGAGACTCCAACTCAAAAAAAAAAAAAAGAATAAAGAAAAAAATAGTCACATTATTAGGTTGATGCATAAGCTCATAGCGTTTGTTTTTGTCATAGCAACATTGAAGTGTTGAGAGTTCACCGTTTGTCATTTGTCATTTGGAGTGACGATGTTATGCCTGTGAAGACACCTTGCATTTTGCAGATCTGAAGAAAGTTACTGCTATTTGTGGGCTAAAGAAGACGGAGTGTCAAATGGAAAATAGCGAACACTTCCAATATATTTTTGTTTGGGTTTAACGGAGGAGAAAAGGCAGCGGAGGTGGCTTGAAACATCTGTACTGTGTGTGGGGAGAACGCCATTCATTTCAAAAAGGGCCACTTTGACCTGAGTGATTCTCCGCGTTCAGGAAGACCATTGGACTTTGATGAAGACCATTTAAATGCTTTGATCCATGATGATCCGCATCAGTCAACCCGAGAATTGGCAAATGTGATGAATTGTGACCAGTCAACCATTGTGTGACATTTGCATTTCATGGCAAATAGAAAACACTATGAACTTATGCATCAATCAATACAATAGTACTCTATTAGTTAAAATCCACAGAACTGTATACCTAAAAAGGGTGAGTTTTACTACATGCAAATTACACATCTTTTTTTTTTTTGAGTCAGCGTCTCAC
>NW_007247293.1:0-700 GCF_000164805.1 Carlito syrichta | reverse complement strand
GGAGTGCAGTGGCATGCTCATGGTCACTGCAACCTTGACCTGCTGGGCTCAGGCAATCCTCTCACCTCCTCCTTCCAAAGTGCTGAGATTACAAGTGTGAGCCACTGTGCCTGGCCCCAGCCCTAATTTATTTTTAAGCTTTGCAAATATCAGTACTTATTTTCATGGTTACATTATTATAGACTTGGAATTTCACATAACATCATTGTAATTTAAAGGAACTAAATCACTGTTCAAGACCATACAATAAGTCAGAGTGAATTTTCTGATTATAGATACAGCTGTCACATTACTGTTCCACAAAGGCCACAACCAGAATAGCTTCAACTTGAAAATTTTTATGTAAACTTTGAAGATGACAGACCTCATTGCCCAAGTTACCTCTGAAGCCATGAGTCTGCTCTTCTAGTGCCACTCTCAGAGAATAAAAACATACCACCCTTTAGCTATATATATTCCAGCTGGCTCACTCCTGTAATCCCATCACTTTGGGAGGCCGAGGTGAGAGGATTTCCTAAACCCAAGGGTTCGAGAACAACCTGGACAGAATGGCGAGACCTCATCTCTGCAACAAATAAATAAATTAGTTGGGCATAGTGGTATGTGTCTGTGGTTCCAGCTACTTAGAAGACTGAGGCAGAAGAATCACCAGAGCCCAGGGGTTGATGCTGGAGTGGCTGTGATCGTGCCACTGCACTCC
>NW_007247292.1:6718-10104 GCF_000164805.1 Carlito syrichta | reverse complement strand
CTGCCCAGGCGGGTCTCAAACCTGCGGGCTCAGGCAGTCCACTCGCCTCAGCCTCCCAAAGGCGCGGGATTACAGGCTGAGCCACCGAGCCCGGCTTATTTGTTTTATTTATTTATTTATTTATTTTGAGTTGGAATCTCACTCTGTCGCCCAGACTGGAGTGCAGTGGCCGCTGCCAGCCACTGGAACCTCGACCTGCTGGGCTCCTTCCGCCTCGGCCTTCCAAGTAGCTGGAACTACAGGCGTGCGCTACCATGCCCGGCTAATTTTTTGAATTATTGTAGAGATGAGGTCTCGCCAAGTTGCCCAGGCGGGTCTCGAATCCGTGGGCTCAGGCAATCCACTCACCTCAGCCTCCCAAAGCGCAGGATTACAGAATTTCATTTTAATTTTTTTTTTTTTTTTTTTTTTTGAGTTGGAGTCTCATTCTTTCACCCAGTCTAGAGTGCAATGGCACACTCACTGCCACTGCAGCCTCGACCTGCTGGATTCAGGTGATCCTTCTGCCTCAGCCTTCCAAGTAGCTGGAACTACAGGCACACACCATCATGCCCAGCTAATTTTTTTATTTATTGTAGAGATGAGGTCTTGCCAAGTTGCCCAGGCTGGTCTCGAACCCATGGGCTCAGGTAATCCTCTTACCTTGGCCTCCCAAAGTGCTGGGACTATAGGTGTGAGCCACCGCGCCTGGCCAAAGAGTAAAATTTTAGAGAATAATGAATGAGATTTTAAATTTTGAAAGTGAAAAATAAGCGGGGTCTGAGCCTGTAATCCTAACACTTTGGGAGGGCAAGGATTGTTTGAGGCCAGGAGTTCAAGACCTGGGCAGCGAGACCCTGTCTCTACAAAATAAAAAAAATTAGCCAGGCGTATTGGCATGTACCTGTTATCCTAGCTACTAAGGATCCTGGATCCCAGGAGCTTGAGACCAACTTGGGCAATATAGCTAGACCCTGTTTTTATAAAAAGAAAAAAAATGGCGCACATCTGTTATCCAGTCATTTGGGCGACTGAGGCAGGAAGATAGCTTGAGACTAGGAGTTGAAGGTTGCAGTGAGCTATGATTTTGCCACCACACTCCAACCTGGGCAACAGAATGAGACCTTGTTTCTAAAAAAATAAAGAAAAGAGCCGGGCTCTGTGGCTCAGCCTGTAATCCCGCGCCTTTGGGAGGCTGAGGTGAGTGGATTGCCTGAGGCCACGGGTTCGAGACCCGCCTGGGCACCAAGACCTCATCTCTACAATAAATAAATAAATAAATCAGCCGTGCGTGGTAGCGCATGCCTGTAATTCCAGCTACTTGGAAGGCTGAGGCGGAAGGATCGTTAGAGCCCAGAAGGATCACCAGAGTCCAGCAGGTCGAGGTTGCGGTGGCCGGGAGCAGCCACTGCACTCCAGTCTGGGCGACAGAGTGAGACTCCAACTCAAAAAAAAAAAAAAAAAAAGGAAAAGAACAAATAGCATTTGGACATTTTTGTCAAACAAAAATTAAGTTTTTTCTAAAAGAAAAACTTCAAAAATATGAAATGGTAATTATTTAATTAGTTGTAGAAGAAAAAGTGTTTGATTTCTTTCCTTTTATTATGTTCCAGTCAAAGAAGATTTCACCAAAACATATTTTTACCAATTTGTCACCTCTTCAAATTCTAGGAGATCCTTTTTTTTTTGAGTCTGTCCGCCAGACTGGAGTGCCGTGGCCGCTCCCGGTCACCGCAGCCTCGGCCTGCTGGGCTCCGGCGATCCTTCCGCCTTAGCCTTCCGAGTAGTCAGAATTACAGGCGCGCGCTACCACGCCCGGCTGATTCTTTGCTTTTATTGTAGAGATGAGGTCTCGCCTGCCCAGGCGGGTCTCGAACCCACGGGCTCAAGCAATCCACTCACCTCAGCCTCCCAAAGGCACGGGATTACAGGCTGAGCCACCGAGCCTGGCTGAGATCCTTTTTTATTTAGGACAACCTCTGGATCCTAATTTTTTCCTTCTTCTCCCAGGGAGTCCTGCTCTATAGGAAGATTGCTGATCTCCATTTTTTTCAAGGTGTGCTATATTAGAATGCCTTAGCCACAAGTAACAAATGCAAATAAACTTCAGCAGTATGGAAATTTATTATTTCACAACAACAATAAAATCAAGAAATAAGGTGTCTCTGGATATAGTACAATCAGTGAGTGACTTAATGATATCATCAAGGGCCTGGATTCCTTTCAACTCTTTGCCACCTTCAGTGACAGCCTCATTCTAAGACTGGTTCACCTCATGGTCCAAGAAAACGTCAGTAGTTCTAGGTTTTACATTTTAACAACAATATCTATAAGAAAAAAATTTGCTCAGAAGCCACCCTCCCTCTCAGCTACCTCTCATATCTCATAGACTAGAACTGGGTTACAGCCCCACCCTCAATCTCTGACAAGGGGACTGGTCTTACTGTGACTGACTTAGAGTTTAAGCCTTAGCCCAATCAAGATTTACCCCTGGGGCTGGGACTAGAGCTAGCCTCTCCAAACCAAAAGGCTTCTTAGAAGAATGCAGGTACCTGAATAAAAGTGGAGTTGTGAGAAGAGGAGAGAAATGAATGTGCGGTATAAAACCACCAGTGTTTCCTATAAATACCAAAGTAACACCTTTAAGGTCTACTGAAGTGATGGAACAATAGCAATCAATAAAGACATGTTAGCTGACACTGACCAAATTTATTAGGTACAGCAATAACTCTAACAAAATGAATCCCTCATAATCCCCTACTTGGAGACTTTTCATATTTTGGTAAATATTCTTTTAATATTTCTTCTGTTTTGTTTTATTTTTTGAGTTTGGGGTCTCACTCTGTCACTCAGGTCAGAGAGCGGTGGTATTATTGAGCACAGCTCACCACAGCCTCGACCTCGGGGGTTCAGGCTATCCTTCTACCTCAGTCTCCCAAAGTGCTGGGGTTAAGGCACATGCCACCATGCTTGGCTAAATTTGTTTTTATTGTATTATTATTTTATTTTATTTTATTTTTGAGTTGGAGTCTTACTCCGTCGCCTAGGCTGGAAGGCAAGGGCACGCTCACGGCCACCATAGCCTCAACTTGCTGGATTCAGGCGAGCCTTCTGCCTCAGCTTTCCAAGTAGCTGGAACTACAAGCATGTGCTACCACATCCAGCTAATTTATTTTTTCTTTTATTTATTGTAGAGATAAGGTCTCGCCAAGTTGCCCAGGCTGGTCTTGAACCCCTGGGCTCAAGCAATCCTCTCGCCTCAGCCTCCCAAAGTGCTGAGATTACAGGAATGAGCCTCCACGCCCGGCCTTTAAATCTTTAAATTTTTCCATGCAGCCGGACTCGGTGGCTCAGCCTGTAATCCTGTGCCTTGGGAGGCTGAGGTGAGTGGATTGCCTGAGCCCGTG
>NW_007247292.1:0-6545 GCF_000164805.1 Carlito syrichta | reverse complement strand
ACAGAGTGAGACTCCAACTCAAAAAAAAAAAAAAATTTTTTTTTCCATGCATATGTCTCAGATAGTATATTTCTGACATATCAAGATCATATATATATATATTTTTAGTTGGAGTCTTCTCACTCTTGTCGCCCATGCTGGAGTGCAGTAGCACGCTCAGGGCTACTGCAGCCTCGAACTGCTGGGCTGTTGATCCTTCCACTTCAGCCTTCCAAGTAGCTGGAACTACAGACACACACCACCATGCCCAGCTTATTTTTTTACTTATTGTGGAGATGAGGTCTCACCAAGACCAGGCTGGTTTCTTACCCACGGGCCCAGGCAATCCTCTCACCTCGGCCTCCTAAATGCTGGGATTATAGGCTGAGTCACCATACCCAGCCAAGATCATATTTTATAGCATTATATCGTATTACTAAGTATGTTTCTATTCTTCAGCATGAATTCTAATAACTAAAATATTCTATCCGCTAAATATATCAATGTATTTAACCAGTTCCCATTGTTTGAAACTGACATTTTTGCTTTTTTTTTTTCCCCCTTCTTTGATTTTTTTTTTTGAGTTGGAGTCTCACTCTGTCACCCAGACTGGAGTGCAGTGGCCGCTCCTGGCCACCGCAGCCTCGACCTGCTGGGCTCCAGCGATCCTTTCACCTCAGCCTTCCGAGTAGCCGGAATTACAGGCATGCGCTACCACGCCCAGCTGATTTTTTGATTTACTGTAGAGATGAGGTTTCGCTGCCCAGGCAGGTCTCGAACCTGTGGGCTCAGGCAATCCACTCACTTCAGCCTCCCAAAGGTGCGGGATTACAGGCTGAGCCACCGAGCCCGGCTTTTTCCCTTCGAGTTGGAGTCTCATTGTTGCCCAGGCTGGAGCGAAGTGGAATGATCAATCATATCTTGTCACAGCCTCAACTTCCTTGGGCTCAAGCAATCTCCCCATCCCAGGCTACAGGTGTGTGCCACTATGCCCAACTAATCTTGGATTATTTTTGTAGATACGAGGTCTTGCTATGTTGCCTAGGCTGGTCTCCAACTCCTGGGCTCAAGCAATCCTCCCTCCTTAGCCTCCCAAAATGCTGGGATTACAGGGATGAGCCACTGCATCTGGCTCTTTTGCCTACTTTTAACTTAAGTTCCTGTAAGGAGAGACATAGAGGACAGTTTAATTTTTCTCCATGCCAAGAACAACAGTAGCATTCTATTAAATTTTATATATATTTATAAAATTGCCCAGGCTGGTCTCGAACCCATGGTCTCAGGCAATCCTCTCGTCTCTGCCTCCCAAAGTGCTGGGATTATAGACATGAGCCACCGCGCCCAGCCTATTAAATTATTTAAAATTACATTTCCATATTGACCATTTTATGACCTCATTGTTCCATCACAGAGCTGTAATGGAGACAAAAGATATAAAACCTAGAGGAATATGAGAAACTGCCTCAAAAATTGATACTCTTAAGTGGTCAATAAAATTAATATAAAGGCTCAAATTCGTCGGGCACCATGGCTCACGCCTGTAATCTCAGCACTTTGGGAGGCAGAGGTGAGAGGATTGCCTGAGCTCATGGGTTCGAGACCAACCTGAGCAACTGGAGGAGACCTCATCTCTACAATAAATCAAAAGATTAGCTGGGCATGGTGGCACATGCCTGGGGTTCCAGCTACTTGGAAGGCTGAGGCGAAAGGATTGCCTGAGTCCAGCAGGTCGAGGCTGCAATGGCCGTAGCATGCCACTGCACTCTAACCTGGGCAACAGAGTGAGACTCCAACTCAAAAAAAAAAAAAAAGAATTTTTACCTTCAGAATAAAAAGTACACTTTCTCTAAATAAGACATTCACTACTTCTCCAGAGTTGTTACTCCCTTTTTTCCTTCTGTGTATGTGAGAATATTTGGTGCATGCATGTTTGTGTGTGTGTGTGTATGTGTGTGTGTCCACTTTTTTCTGTATTTTGGAATCTGAAAGGTTTTTTAAAGTCTTTGTCTGTAAACAATGTTGATGACTCAAGATGTGTCCAGAAAAATTGATTAATCTAAAAAACAAAAACTTATCATCTTCAAATCATTTTTGGATACTTCCTCTACTCACAGGGCACTGTCGTCAATATTTTTTCATCTTCTGAAGAGTGAATTCAGGAGTTGAAAATTTCTTGTCTTTTCATTATATTGCATTGACTTTTAGAGCTAGGTCCTTTTATTCTTTTGGTCAACTAACAGATAATTAACCTTAGCACTGGAAGCTATATTCACTATGCTGTCAAATACAGCTTTTTCTAATTTTTCAATGCCAGCTGAGTTCTCCTGGATGAATTTTTTTTTCTTTCTTTTTTTTTTTGAGTCAGTCTCACTCTGTAGCCAAGGCTGGAGTGCAGTGGCACACTGCTTATGGCCACCACGGCCTCAACCTGCTGGCCTCAGGGGATCCTTCTGCCTCAGCCTTCCAAGTAGTTGGAACTATAGGCACACGCCACCAAGCCTGGCTAATTTTTAATTTATTGTAGAGATGAAGTCTCGCCAAGTTGCCCAAGCTGGGCTCAAACCTGTGAGCTCAGGCAATCCTGTCAGCTCGGCCTCCCAAAGTGCTAGGATTATAGGCATGAGCCATCATGCCTGGCCTGGATGAATTTTCAATTTGGTGACTGAATTGAGCACTCTTGTGCAATGCAGAGTGAAAAATTGCCATTTTCAAAAAATAAAGTTTTCGGTATTTGTTTTGTTTTTTTGAGTTGGAGTCTCACTGTCACCCAGACTGGAGTGCAGTGGCCTCTCCTGGCCACCACAGCCTCGACCTGCTGGGCTCCGGCGATCCTTCCGCCTCAGCCTTCCAAGTAGCTGGAACTACAGGCGCGCGCTACCACACCTGGCTAATTTTTGATTTATTGTAGAGATGAGGTCTCGCCAAGTTGCCCAGGTGGGTCTTGAACCTGCGGGCTCAGGCAATCCACTCACCTCAGCCTCCCAAAGCGCTGGGATTACAAGCTGAGCCACCGAGCCCGGCTAGTTTTCGATATTATTAACCGGTAAGTGAGCACCCTGATACAAAAACAAAAGGGGATGACTTTTGCAGTATGTCAATTAAATCTCACTTAAAAAAAAAAGAATAAAATGACTTTGGGAATTTTTTTCTTAGGAACTCATGCTTAGAGTTTATTTTGGGGAGGGGGTTGGAGTCTCACTCTGTCACCCAGGCTGGAGTGCAATGACACACTCATGTCCACCACAGCCTCAACCTGCTGGGCTCAGGTGATCCTTCCACTTCAGTCTTCCAAGTAGCTGGAACCACAGGTATGTGCCACCATGCACATCTAATTTTTTTGATTTATTGTAG
The DNA here is from genome assembly GCF_000164805.1 of Carlito syrichta. Lineage (NCBI taxonomy): Eukaryota > Metazoa > Chordata > Mammalia > Primates > Tarsiidae > Carlito > Carlito syrichta. The sequence goes on along the minus strand of NW_007247292.1, from coordinate 3,215 downwards.
CCATGAGGTCTTGCCAAGTTGCCCAGACTGGTCTCAGCATGGGCTCAGGCAATCCTCTCACCTTGGCCTCCCAAAGTGCTGGGATTATAGGCGTGAGCCATGGTGCCCAGCCTGCTTAGAGTTTTTTTTTTTTTTTTTTTTTGAGTTGGAGTCTCACTCTGTCGCCCAGATTGGAGTGCAGTGGCCGCTCCTGGCCACCGCAGCCTCGACCTGCTGGTCTCCGACAATCCTTCCGCCTCAGCCTTCCGAGTAGCCGGAATTACAGGCGTGCGCTACCACACCTGGCTACTTTTTTGATTTTATTGTAGAGATGAGGTCTCGCCTGCCTAGGCGGATCTTGAACCCGCGGGCTCAGGCAATCCACTCACCTCAGTCTCCCAAAGGCGCGGAATTACAGGCTGAGCCACCGAGCCCGGTTTAGAGTTTTTAAGAAAGATATTTCAAAAAGGCATTACATTCTTTTCTGAAAAGATATCTTCAAGTTTACATAAAGGAGAATGAGTTATATATATCACATCCATGCCTTGTTTGGTAAACCTGCTGCTTCACCCGACTGCTTTTATCTTCTTAGAAGTAGTTTGTCTGTCTGTTTAATATCTAAGATTACCTGGGGCAAGAATCAATGTCCAACAAAGACAACTGGAGTTAAGCCCCAGGGAGGCTGTGAAGTAAACTCTGTCTCTGCCATAGGAGTCCAAAGGGAGGAAACTTTCAGAGATGAGGGAACCCTTTCAGCCTCTGCAGCAAACAGCCTGGAAATCCCCCACAGGGGCTCAGCCACAGATCCTGGGCACTCCTTAAATTATTCTCTCCAGCACTGGTGCTCAGTCCCATCAAGGCCCAAAAGTGTTCAGACACGCAATTTGTCAGTTCATGAGTGGACTTGAAGCAGGGCCCATACATTGCATTAAGTAGGGAGTAAAATGACAGGCCTAGGAAGCCCTTTGATTTGTGGTGCTAAAGTTTCACTCTCATGGTGAAAAGAATCACAGTCTAGTTATTGTACGCATTAGGACATCATTTTGGAATTCTACAAAATACCTGACAGATACTCCTCAAAAGGTCAAAGTCATGAAAAAAAAGGGAAGACTGAGATACTGCCACAGACCAGAGTAGACAATTAAATACAGTGTGGTTTCTTGGATTAGGTCCTGGAACAGAAAAAGGACATTAATGGAAAAATCTGGTGAAATCTGAATAAAGTCTGGAGTCTAGTTAATAATAATGTACCAACTGGGCATGGCACCTCAAGCCTGTAATCCCAGCACTTTGGGAGTCTGAGATGAGAGGAATGCCTGAGTCCAGGGGTTTGAGACCAGCCTGGACAACTTGGTGAGACCTCGTCTCTACAATAAATTTTAAAATTAGCTGGGCATAGTGGCGCGCTCCTGTAGTTCCAGCTACTTGGAAGGCTGAGGCAGAAGGATCACCTGAGCACAGCAGGTCAAGGCTGCAACAGGTGTGAGCATGCCACCGTGCCACTGCACTCTAGCCTGAGGGACAAAATGAGACTCCAAGTCAATAATAATAATAATAATAATGTACTGGGCATTGCCATAGCCATTGCCAGGCCATCACGGCCATTGTCTTGCTAAGCTATGGTGTGGCCAAGTACTCTTTGAGCTATGGCCAGGCCATGTTTTCTTAAGCTTTGGCCACCTCCCTTCCTTTGGGGAGGCGAATCCTCTCTCTCTCTCTCCAATTTACTTTCTAAATAAACTGTATGTTCTCATCAAATAATAATAATAATGTACCAACATTAGACTCTAATTTTTGGCAAATGTACCACAGTAATGTAAGATGGCAACATTAGGGAAAACTGAAAGTGAATGAGACGTGTGTGCAAACTCTTGGTACTTTCTTTGCAACTTTTCTGTAAATCTAAAATTATTGCAAAATAACAAGCTTATTTTTAAAAAAGCATTATTCTTAGAAGGAATTCAGGCATCCACAATACAAAAGAATTCAGAAGAATTCAGAATTATCTGCCCTAGAGCCACAGATTCTGTTAAGCAAGAGCAGAGAGACTGCCAGAATCAAGAAGACACCTTGAAAGCCAAAGCCTGGTAGCAGGAACGTCACTTATGCCCACAATTGGTCATGTGGCCTGTCCTGATGCACAGTATCCGGGAAATGTAACCCCTGGTCTGGGTAGCAGGAATTCTGCATTATGGAAGGTGCACATTCTTTGCCACATGAGTTCAAGCAATGAAGTCATATACTGGGGGTGCCCAAAAAAAAGTATACACATTTTAAGTATGATGTTTGCTCAAAAGATGGCATTAATCAAATGAATGCTAGCATCACCATGGGACAGGCAGGATAAAGAAAATGGCAGAAGCACAGTTGAGCGAACATTATACTACACATTGCTACCTTAATTCAACTCAACTTAGAAAATAAATACATAGATAACATAGCTTAAAATGTGTATCCTTTTTTTTTGGCACCCCCTGTAGATTCTGTCTATCAGGCAGGGCTCTAATAGGAAACAGGTGGCACTCAAATTAAGATGATTCAAGTAGGTTCATTTACAAAGAAAAAAGTTCAGAGTTGTAGATGGGGATAATGCAGGAACCCGGGATCAAAAGAATTCCCAAAGGATTTATTTATTTATTTATTTATTATTTATTATTATTATTATTATTATTTTTTTGAGTTGGAGTCTCACTCTGTCGCCTAGGCTGGAGTGCAGTGGCCGCTCCCAGCCACCGCAGCCTCAACCTGCTGGGCTCCAGCAATCCTTTCCACCTCAGTCTTCGGAGTAGCCGGAATGACAGGCATGCGCTACCACGCCCGGCTAAATTTTGATTTATTGTAGAGATGAGATCTCGCCAAGTTGCCCAGGCAGGTCTCAAACACGTGGGCTCAGGCAATTCACTCACCTCTGCCTGACTGGGCTGAACTGGCAGATTAGCAAAGGGGCAGCCCTCAAAAAAATCACTCTAACTTTTCTACTCAAGGTCAGTCTTGCTTTATATTACCCAGCTTTTTCTTTTTTTTAAACTCCATTTTATTGCAATTCAATTAAAACTATTTGCTGAAGGTCCAGTAAAGACTCCTTACTATGCTTCTGCTGTGGTGGACTTATTCCTGTCCTCATGAAGATTTAAATCCTTTGGGAAGCCAGGCTCAGTGGCTCAGCCTGTAATCCCTCGCCTTTTGGAGGCTGAGGTGAGTGGATTGCCTGAGCCCGCGGGTTCGAGACCCACCTG
>NW_007247291.1:711666-730905 GCF_000164805.1 Carlito syrichta | reverse complement strand
CCTCATCCACCTGGCTTTGTGTTCATGTGAAAGTCTTGTGATTTAACCTGTGAAAATTTAAGATAAAAGGCTTATGGTTTGTCCCATCAAATGGCTCTGCACTAGACAGAGTCCAGTCTCTTTCTTTCTTTTTTTAAATATCTATCCCTCCAGCTTAATTGCCGACACCATCTTTCCTACCAGGGACCTCCAATATCTGCAGGGGCTGGCCCCCCACAGAGTTCTATGACATGTAGGATTAGCAGGTCAAAATCAGAAAGGACAAAAGTATCCCCAAAAGAGACTAATTTTGGAAGGACGCATTGTGATGAACACTGGTTCACTGATTCTGATACATGCTTAAGCGTGTATCAGAATCAACCTGGAAGACTTGTGAAAGCTCAGAAATCCAGCACAGAGTTTCTGATGTAGTAGGTCTTGAATGGAACCCAAGAATATGCATTTTCAGCAAGTTGTCAGTTGATGCTTATACTGCTTATCTGGAGGCCACGTTTGAGAACCACCTACTTCAAGTTTCTTTTTTTTTTTAACTTTTAATTTTTTAATTTTAAAGATGTGGGATACAATTCAGGGTTAGGTATACAAATGCTCATTATGTAGGTACCCTTGTTGATGAGGTGTGTCCCTGCTTCCCCAGACAGACTTCCACTACTGCCAATCCCTAGTTCAAGTTTCATTGCTCTCTTTTCATCAGCACAATGGACAGTTCTCTCTCACAGTACCACCAAGACAATGGGTTCGACATTTTGTTTTTTGCTTTGTTTTGTTTTTTAATTATTTATTCATTTTTGAGACGGGGTCTTGCTCTGTCGCCTAGGCTGGAGTGTAGTACTGCAATAATAGCTTACTGCAGCCTTAAACTCCTGGGCTCAAGCAATCCTCCTGCCTCAGCCTCCTGTGTAACTGAGGCTACAGGCACATGCCACCACGACCAGTTAATTTTTGTATTTTTTTTTTTTTGTGGAGACAGGGGTCTCACTATGTTACCTAGGCTGGGGTCTCAAACTCCTGACCTCAAGCAATCCTTCCATCTCTCAAAGAGCTTGGAATTACAAATGTGAGCCACCATGCCTAGTCTGATTTCTTTTAAAAAATTTTTATTTAATTGACCTCAACTTGGACAATGCCATAGGTATTGCACAATGCTAACACTTTACAGGTGAATTCTTACTAAGATCCTTCCTTTCATACAAGGTCTAATATAGAAAGTGCATGTATTTTCTCCTATAGTTCCTCATATGAGGAGATGGTCATCACAGGAAGTAACTGGCCTTGTAACCTGGGTGTGGTATAAAACCTGTGCTCTCAGATTAGCATGCCATTTCCAAGTTGGTCTGGCTTCTTTTGTTGCAAATATATATATATATATATATATATATATATATATATATATATATTTTTTTTTTTTTTTTTTTTTTTTTTTTTTTTGAATTGGAGTCTCACTGTTGCCCAGACTGGAGTGCAGTGGCCGCTCCCAGCCACCGCAGCCTCGACCTGCTGGGCTCCAGCAATCCTTCCGCCTCAGCCTTCCAAGTAGCTGGAACTACAGGCGCACGCAACCACGCCTGGCTAATTTTTTTTTTATTATTGTAGAGATGAGGTCTCGCCTGCCCAGGCGGGTCTCGAACCCGCGGGCTCAGGCAATCCACTCACCTCAGCCTCCCAAATGTGCGGGATTATAGGCTGAGCCACCGAACCTGGCTGTTGCAAATATTTATACTTAGTCAAATGAAGTCCATCTTTCATGTAAAAGCACGATGTGAAGCTTCCACATTCAAATGAAATATTTATACTTAGTCAAATGAAGTCCATCTTTCATGTAAAAACACGATGTGAAGCTTCCACATTCAAAAGATATAGATTTAAGAAACAATACAATTTTCCAATATTTGGAGGTTTAGTTCCTTTTAAAATTCAGCCACTTGTTAAAATAGCCTGGATTGATGCTGGGGAAGGAGTTAGATATTATCAATCTCATTGGCTATCAGATGGACAAGCTATCTGGGTTAATTTCATATGATTTTGATTTTGCTCTCAATAAAGAAGATTTTTGGTATTCTAGTTTATATATTTCCCTTCTCAAGGCATGTGTATGTCTATAAAATGTCAACTAAACCTCATCTTAATTCAAGGTTTGTTCCTTGGGTTTTAACCACAAACATGTTAAGAAATATGGAATTATGGACGATTTGCCTGCTTTAACAATTTGTAACATGGTAGCCCCAAATCTGAGAGGGCTTGTATGTATTGTTTACCTATTCCAAAGAAGTCACTGGAGGTCTAGCAGGGAAAGACATTTGTTTTTTTGAAACTTACCAAAGGTACTGATGGCGGCAGGTTTGTGAAGAATCCACACCTTGGGGCAGTATAGCAAGCATTTTTATAACCAAAGCAATAAAATTAATCATTCCTATATGATGTTTACAATTACATTGATTAAGAGTGATGATTACATTGCTTTCAGTCTTGCTCAGTCATCTGCCTCCCATGATGGGTCACCTGCATCCTATGACTCATTACTGGGAATATACATATCCTTCAGGGACCAGCCGTGGCCAGAGGCTGCTCCCTGAGGAAGGGGGTAAGAAAAGCCAGACACAGGGGAAAACAGTTTATGTCCAGACAATAGCTCACACAATTGATCACAGTCGGGTTTATTGTTTTGGAGTGTTGTATCTGCCATATTTTGGAACTTCCATAGATGTCTGTTGGAATAAATGAAACCTATCCATCTTGAAGAACAGAAGAGTGTCCAGAGAATGTCTGGCTACACCTCTATGCTCAGTTCCAGCTTTATAACTTGGATGTGCCATAAAAACTCTCCTCTCAGATTTGCATGGTATTTCCTTCCCCAGCATCAACCCAGGCTATTTTAATAGGTGGCTGAATTTTAAAATGGGCTAAACCTCTAAATAGGTAGGCCCAAAAATAAGACATACTTTCTACTCTCAGTCTGGTGGGAGAGAGAGAGAGAGAGAGAGAGAGAGAGAGAGAGAGAGAGAGACTCAGACATAAATAAATGCGCTGCAGAGAGAAAACAGCTCTTTTAGAGGAGGCTCAGAGTTTAAAGGGCTGAGCAACTAGCCATGCCTGGGAGAGAGGGGAAATCTTCCCAGAAGAGGTGACATTTGGACAAAAGGAAAGTTCAGGTGTGTTAGGTAGACAAAGGAAAGAAAAGCGTTTTCCTGACAGGAAGAGCAGAGGTTCAGAGTTTACAAGGCACAGCGTACATTTTACACTTCAAAGCTCCAGCAAGATAGGGGAGGTGGTGGGAGATGAGGGTAGACAGGAAGCAGGGAGAAGATTCTGCAGAGGTTTGTGGGACCAGGTTAATAAATTTAGATTTTTATTCTATAACACATGAGAAACCAGTGGAGAACATTATGCAGGTGAATGACCTATAGATGAAGGCCACCCTGGCAACAAGAAGGTGGAGAGATAAGAGAGTAGAGAGACTGAACATTAGTGGAGCAGCTTTTTTGCTTATTCACATCCTATCTTGTTTCAGAAAAGGCTTAATGAGGGCAGGTAAGGGTCTTGTAACTTTGCTTGTGTTCCTTGCTCATTCCATACCTGTTTTCAGACCTTTTAAAGATATAAGGATGGTGACAAGAAGAGAGGAGGAAATAAACAGAAAACGGGAGATTAAAAACAAAGGAAGGCAGATAAAAGGTAAATTTAAAAATCAAGGGATCAAAGTCAGTGTCCAGCAGTGACTGAGTGGCTCAATGATATGAAGACACTAGTTTAGTGAGTCTTGATGTTTTTGACCTTTTCCTTGACTTCAACCGTTATGTATGTCTTCACACAATCTCATTCAAAAGCAGGAAGTGAGGGAAAGTGTGGGGGCAGTTCCTTCTCCTGTATCTCTTGCCTTTAATCATAGATGAGAAATCTTTCCCTGAAACTCCCTGACAAACACATTTTTTTGTTGCATTATATTTCTGGATCACATGACTACACGAGAACTCCTAGCTTCTAAGTATTCTTGGAAAGTGAATACCTATGACAGAGCAAGGGAGAAGTTGTTGGGAATGGCTACTGGCAAGCATCCATCAGCGTTTCTGCAGTGTTCTTGTAAAGCGCCTGTCAATAGAGATAAGGATAATGTGCCAGAGGCAAAAGAATCCCAACAATCATGCCATATGTGTGTCTTTTACAAAAGAAAATCTTATAACAGCAGAGATTGCAAACTCACATGTACATAATATGAGAGAAGAAGGTCAGGTAGGAATTTCCCTATCTAAAGAGGGACTGAGTCTCATCATATTTCCCACCCTGGTGCAGAACTCTAGCATCAAACCAAAAATAAGAAATTAGAACAATTTTTGGAGAAAAAAACAACTTCAGAAAAATAAACTTTGGTATTCGGGGAGCCTGTAGTAGACACCTGATTTCCACCTGATTCTTTTTTTTTTTTTTGAGTTGGAGTCTCACTCTGTCACCCAGACTGGAGTGCAGTGGCCGCTCCCAGCCACCGCAGCCTTGACCTGCTGGGCTCCGGCAATCCTTCCGCCTCAGCCTTCCAAGTAACCGGAATTACAGGTGTGCGCTACCACACCTGGCTAATTTTTTGATTTATTGTAGAGATGAAGTCTCGCCTGCCCAGGCGGGTCTCGAACCTGTGGGCTCAGGCAATCCACTCACCTCAGCCTCCCAAAGGTGCGGGATTACAGGCTGAGCCACCGAGCCCGGCTTCACCTGATTCTTTAAAACAAAGTCCAAAAGTGAAGTCCAAAAGCTTTGCCCATACTTAGAGGTTCCAATCAGCATTTTATTTTCTTACTCTTAAAGGTTGATAACCAAAGGCATTTAAGGTAGGCTTCTAACACAAAAGAGCAACAACAACAACATAGAAATTCGTAGAAAGCAGAAATGGTATAGAAAACAGAAGAAAACTGTCCAAAATCTTCAACTTATATAACTAGCATCATTTGAGAGAAGCAAGAAGATATAATATCCACAAAATAACAGGGTAGTATTTAAAATCAGAGAACACAAAACGGTGCTAGCAAATTAAAATGTAATTTTAAAAGTAAAAACTTTAATAAAAAGATTGGAAGTTAGAGTTGAAGGAATCACCTCTGAATGTAGAATAAAATCATACTGTGAAAAGGGTATCCATTAGATGTGGCCCAGCATGGATTGTCAGAGGCTGGTTGTCTCTTCCTGGGAGCTTCCCATTGTGGGCATTAAAATAAGGTAGAGGGAGTATCATCTCTTCATGTGGGTGGCTCAATATGGGGAGTCAGAACTTGAGAGGAGTGAGAAGTGCATCCACACAGAGGTGCAGTTGGACATCAGGTATTGGTGCTCAAGCAGGGTAAGGAGAGCATGGGATGTGCTCTGATATGGGATGCTAGAGCATAAGTGAAGTAAGAAAAGTGACTGGGAAGGGGGCTGGCCTGAAGCAAGAGATCAAAGGCCAAGTGGAGTGAGGAAAGTATCAGGGAAAGGAGTGGAAAGAGATATATGCAGCTGCTAGGGGAGACTGGTTGCATAGAGGGAAACAAATTAAGTAAGTCAGTATGTTAATGATAGAGTGATGCCAGTGAAGATGAAAGTCTGAGGAACTCCAAAGACCTGTCTCTCAATAGAAACACTGAAAAAAAAAAAGAGAGCAAATATGGTCAGAATCAAATTTGATGGAATTCTGAAAAATAGTCAAAGGTTTACAGCAGTCAAACTTTTTCAAGATAAAGGTGAATTAAACACAGTAGGAAAGTTTTCTGGCATTTTAACTTATAATTGCCCCATACTTCTGCCCAGCTGGGTGATGATTGTGAAAATGGAAACTCATGTTTCTGGTGTGTATACCCAGTTCCAGAAGGAAAAGACTGAACATTGTTCCCATGGAATTATGTTTGTCTGTTTTGACACATCTGAGGGTTCCCTGAAGGACTGGTGCAAGGTGCTTGCATTTGTTTTGTCTAACTCAGAATTCATTCAAGGCAGAAAAGTGACTACTTGAAAAGCATTCCCCCAAAACATTAAAAGACAACTGAATAAACCTCTGCCACCTTAGTAAAAGATTATATTTGGGATAATTAATTTACATACCAAAAGCCTGGGAGGAAAGGTTAGAGACAGAAATGCTTTGGTGAACAAGAACTTTGAAAAGTCCCTATGTATATTAGGGAATCTAGACAGCCACGTGCATGAAAGGGAAGGATACATAATCAGAAAAGAACTGAGATAATCCTACACTTTCATTTCTAGCTCATCTTTAGGCTCAATGAAAGCAAGAAGTAAAGGTTAAGACAGAGTTGCATCCAGGCTAAGTGTTGAAGGAGTGTCCAAACACAAAGTCAATCTGCAAAGACTAGGAGAGTATATATTTTTGCTTTTTCTTTTCTTTGTCTCCAGGTATTTAACAAAGTCTATGTAAAACCACTAACCAACTACAAACTAAGGGAACAGAAACTTCAGAGATCATATATAATAATTAATGCAGTCTTTACAAAAATAGTTTGAAAAGTCACCAAACAAAAAAAACTACAACTCACAGCAGCTAAACCAACAAATATTAGGGTGAGAAAGAACTAATACTACAAAAGTCTTAGAAGAAACATAATGGTATATCTTCATGAACATGGATTTGGCAATGGATTCTTACTTTCACAGCTACCACATTATAATATTAAATATATATAGTTTTCAAAAAATATTATGAGGCATGCAAAGGAACAAGAAAGTATAGCCTATTCACAGGAAAAAAAGAAATGAACAGAAATTTTTCCTGAGAAAGCATAAACATTTGATTTAACTAAACAAAGACTTTAAAGCAACTTTCTTAAATATTCTCAAAGAACTAGGATAGAATTGAAGTAAAGCAGAAGAGTATTGTCTCAACAAATAGAAAATATCAATAGAGATAAAAAATTTTTTTTGTTTTTTTTACCACCCCAACCCCCGAGATAAATTGTTTTTAAAAATAAAAATAACAGGTTGGAGTAAAAGGTACAATAAAAGTAAATGAAAGAAAAAGTTCACCAGAGGATTTCAGTAGCAGATTTTGGGTAGGCAGAAGAAAGAATTAATGAACTTGAACATAGGTCAATTGAAATTTTCCAGTCTAAGGTACAAAAAGACAAAAAATAAAGGGAAACTAACAGAGCCTAAGAAGCCTGTGGTACCAACATATGCATAATGAGAATCCTAGAATAAGAGGAGAGAGAGAAAGGGTCTGAAAAAATATTTTAAACAATAATGGCCAAAACTTCCCAGTGATAAAATACATGAATCTACATACTCAAGAAGCTCAAGGAACTCCAAGTAGGATAACTCAAAAGAGATCTACACAAAGATAAATTATAGTATACAGAGTATTAAAAACCACACACAGGGAGAATCTTGATAACTGCAAGAGAGAAGTAACTCATCACATAAAAGATATCTTCACTAAGATTAGCAGCTAAGATTTCTCACCAAAGAAGTCAGAAGGCATGAGATGATATACTAAAAGTCTGGGGGATGGGGGAACTGTTCACAAATAATTCTATATCTGGCAAAAATATGTTCAAAAATGAATGACAAATGAAGATATTCCCAGATAGACAAAAGCTGATGGAGTTCATTACCAGGAGACCTGATCTATAAGAAATGATAAAGTAAGCCCTTCAGCTAAAATAAAAGGATACAAGCCAGTAATTCAAAGCTATATGAAGAAACAAAGAACACCAGTTAAGATACCATAGGTTAATAGAAAAGCCAATATACTTATATTTCTGGTTTGTAAGTCCTCTTTTTTCCATATTATTTAAAAGATAAATGCATAAAGCTATAACGATAGCTTATGTTAACAGGCACACAACTTATAAAGAAGTAATTTGTGACAGTAACAAAGGGAGAGGGTCAGGAGGACTATATAGGAGCAGATTTTTTGGTATACTATTGAAGTTAAATTGCTATTCACTCAAACTAGATTGTTATAAGTTTAAGTTGTTAATTGGAATTCCCAGGGAAATCATTAAGAAATTTACAAATATACTGAAAAGAAATTGAGAAGGGAATAAAAATGATACACTACAAAAAACAATTAAATGAAAGAGAAATCATTAATGGGAGAATTGAGGAACAGAAAAGAGATAAGATATATAGAAAACAAATAGCAAAATGGCAGAAATAAGTCCTTTCTTCTAGTAATTATTTTAAATATAAGTGTATTAAACTCTCCAGGTTAAGAGATAGAGAACAATTAAAAACAAAAACATGATCCAACTATGTGCTGTTTGTAACAGAGTCACTTTAGATCCAAAGACCCAAAGAGGTTGAACGTGAATGGTGGGAAAAGATATTCCATGCAAATAGTAACCAAAAAAAAAGAAAGCTATAAAAAAGTTTCCCCCAAGATCAGGAACAAGACAACGATGTTCACTTTTGCCCATTCTACTCAACATTATACTGAAAGTTCTAACCAGAGCAATTAGACAAGAAAAACAAAAACAAAAGGCATCCACTTTAGAAAGTAAGAAGTAAATCTTTTATTTGCAGGTAATATAGTTTTTCATATATAAAATATCAAATGATTCACAAGAAAGCATAGAACTAGTAAATAAACTCAGCAAATTTGCAGGATATAAGATCAACACACAAAAATTACTTGGATTTCTATACACTAGTAATGAATAACTCAAAAAGGAAATTAAAAAAACAATTCCACTTACAATAGCATCAAAAATAACAAAACATTAGCAACATTTCTTACTAAAGAGGTGTAAGACTTATACACTGAAAACTACAAAACCTTGCTGAAAGAATTAAAGACTTAAACAGATGGAAAGATATTTCATATTCAAACAGAATACTTGATCTCGTTAAGATGGCAATACTCCTTAAAGCAATCTACAAACTCAATGCAATCATTATCAGTTTCCAGTAGCTTTTTTTGCAGAAATTGAAAACATAATCCTAAATCTCATATGAAATTTCAAGGGATCCAGAACAACCAAAACAACAATTTTTTTTTTCTCGGAATCTCACTGTCTCTCACTCAGCCTAGAGTGCAGTGGCAGGCTCACAGCCACCACAGCCTCGACTTGCTGGGCTCAGGCAATCCCTCTGCCTCAGCCTTCCAAGCAACTGGGACTACAGGCAAGTGCCACCATGCCCAGCTAATTTTTAAAATTTTAATGTAGAGATGAGGTCTCACCAATTTGCCCAGGCAATCCCTCCTCAGCCTTCCAAGCAACTGGGACTACAGGCAAGTGCCACCATGCCCAGCTAATTTTTTAAATTTTAATGTAGAGATGAGGTCTCACCAATTTGCCCAGGCTGGGCTCAGGCAATCCTTTCACCTTGGCCTCCCAAAGTGCTGGGATTACAGGCATGAGCCACCGTGTCCAGCTCTAAACAATCTTAAAAAGAAGAACAAAGTTGGAAGACTCACACTTCCCTATTTCAAGTTGTACTATAATGCTACAATAATAAAGGCAGTGAGGTACTAGCATAAGGATAGGTATATTGACCTCTGGAATACAATTGTGAGTCCAAAAATAAACTCATATATCTATGGTTAATTGATATTTGACAAGGGTAAGAAAATCATTTAATGAAAGAAAAATACTCTTCACCAAAGGGGTCTAGGACAGCTGGGTCATAACATGCAAAATAACAAATGTGAACTACCACCTCATATTATATACAAAAATTAATGCAAAATGATTAAAGGATGTAAATGTACAAAGTAAAACTGTAAAACTCTTAAAAGAAAACATAAGGATATATCTTAATAAGCATGGATTTGTCATGGATTCTTAGATATGACATGAAAAGCAAGAGCAACAAAAATAAATAATAGATAAATTGGACTTTATTAAAATTAAAAGCTTTTATGCATCAAGGGACATTATCAAGAAAGCAAAGACAACCTAAAGAGAGAAGAAAAAAATTTGTAAATCAATATCCAATAGCAAGTGTTAGAGGGGATGTGAAGAAATTTGGACCCTAATACATTACTTTTGATAATGAAAAATGGTGCAGCTAATGTGGAAAACAGTTTGACAATTGCTCAATAAGTTAAACACAGAATTTTCATATGATACTCAGTGATTTCACTGTTAGGTATATACCCCAAAGTTTGAAAAAAGGCACTAAAACAAACACTTGCAATGTTAATAGCAGCACTATTCACAATAAGCAAAAGATGGAAACAACCCAAATGCCATTCAACAGATGAATGGATAAGCAAATGTGGTATTCCATACAATGGAATATTATTCAGCCATGAAAAGGAATGGAGTATTGATACATGCTACAATGTAGATTAATATTATTAAATATTACACAAAGTTAAAAAATCCAGACAAAATACTACATACTACATAATTCCATTTGCATGAAATATCCAGAACAGGTAAATCCATAAACACAGAAAGCAGATTAGTGGTTTCCAGGACCTGGGAAGAGGGGATGACAGACAGTGACTGCCTATTGGGTATGGGGTTTCCTTTTGGGATGACAAAAATATTGTGGAAGTAGATAGAGGTGATGAAACACACCATGAAAGTACTAAATGCTAATGAGTTACACACTTGAAATGGTTATTTTAATGTGAATTTCATCTCAATAAAAATATACTATGAATTATGGGAGTCAGATTGCTTGCCATCAGAGAAAGGAGCTACAAATGTGGAAAGCAGAAAACAGTATAAACTGAAGTTGGAAGTATCTGTGTAAAATTATGGTTAACATTACATACAGAGAGAGAAAAAAATAAATATAGATTGAATGTGTTAATGCACGTTTATACATACACATACACACACACGTGTGTGTATGTGTGGGTATATACATAGCAATGAGCACACTTAGCACCTGATACTGACTTCTAAATACCATTCTCTACTAAAAGCAACCAGGACTGTTTAGAGAAATAGTTGATTCCAGACCAGAAGCAGAGAAAGTAAGCAGGAACATTTCATTTTGCCAGAAAGCAAGGAAGTGGTAAAAGAGTAAAAAGAATACAGAAGTCAGCTTGAAGAGACTCCTGCTGGCAAAATCTGGAACACATTGCATATCAAAACAAATAATAATAATAATGGATTATAACTCAATGACCACAATAGAAAAACATTAACTTGTAGAGATTCAAATAAATATATGAGTAAACTGAAAGTTTGGTAAGGAACCGTATAGTCACAAGGTACTTTCTCACAAAGCATTTATAAATATCCAAGGGAAAATGAGTAACTTAAAGGATGAGAAGCCTAACAAACACTTCTTTAGTCAAATAATCAAAGTGGTGGGGCATCAGTAATGGCACAAAGAAAAATCATGCATACCTCATAGAATACAAGGAGAGGAACACAGATTGATTTCTGTGATGCCTCTGACAGAGATGCATCACCCAAAAATAATCATCAAGAAATAGAAGACAGACCTAAACTGAGGGACATTCTGCAAAATAACTGATCTGTAATCTTTGAAAGTGCTAAGTTTAGGCACAGTGGCTCATACCTGTAATCCCAGCACTTTAGGAGGATGAGGTGGAAGGATTGCTTAAGGTCAGGAGATCAAAACCAGCCTGGGCAATATAGCAAGACCTTGTCTCTAAAAATAAAAAAACTTAGCCAGGCTGGGTGGTGTACCCCTGTAGTCCCAGCGACTCGGTGGTGAGATGTGATAGTACCACTGTACTCTAGCCTAGACAACAGAGTGAAACCCTGACTCAAAAAAGAATGAAAGAAGAAGAGAAAGAAAAGAAGGGAGAGAGGGAGGAAGGAAAGAAGGAAGGAAGGAAGGAAGAGAGAAGAAAGAAAGAAAGAAAGAAAGAAAGAAAGAAAGAAAGAAAGAAAGAAAGAAAGAGAAAACCAAGGTCAACAAACTCAAGGAGAAACTCTTCTAGGGCAAGGGAGTCTAAAGAGACATGAATACTAAATGCAACACATGATTCTGAACTAGATTCCTTTTATGTAAAAGATTGTATTGGGAAATTTGGCCAAACTTGAATAGGGTCTGAAGGTTGGATGCAAGTCATGTATTGATACCATATCAACTTGTATGATTATATGGCAGTATTGCCAGTAAATGTCTATTTAGAAAATGTACATTAAACTATTGAGGAATGGTAGGTGTCAGGTTGTCAAATTATCCTCAAACATTCAGGAAAAGAGTACTTTATGGTATATTTGCAACTTTTATGTAAGTTTGAGATTGTTTTTAAAAAAATTAAAATTAAAGAGCTATGTAAGAGAGTATATTTCTGCCCTCTAGGTAAGAAATAACTTCTTTATTTTATTTTATTTTTTTAGAGTTGGGGTCTTGCTCTGTGGTCCAAGGTGAAGTACAGTGGAGTGATCATGGATCACTGAAGCCTCAAACTTCTGAGTTTGAGTGATCTTCTTGCCTCTCCCTCCAGAATAGCTGGGACTACAGGCGTATGTCCACCATGCCCAGCTAATGTTTTAAACTTTTTGTAGAAGCAGGATCTTGCTATGTTGTCCAGGCTGGTTGTGAATTCCTGATCTCAAGCAGTCCTCTTGCCTTGGCCTGTCAAAATGCTGGGATTACAGGTGTGAGCCATCTTGCTCAGTCAGAAACAACTTCTCCCTGCTCCTCCTCCCTCTCCCCTCTCCCTCTCTCACAGTCCCTCCTCCTCCTCCTCTTCTTCTTCCTCCTCCTCCCCCCCTCCTCCTTCTTCTTCCTCTTCCCCTTCCCTTTCTCCTCCTCCTTCATCTTCAGGTTCTCACTCTGTCACTCAGACTGGAGCGCGGTGGCATGATCATGGCTCTAACAACCTCAACTTCCTGGGCTCAAGCGATCTTTTAATCTCAGCCTCCCGAGTAGCTGGGACTACAGGCACATGCCACCATGTCTCACTAATTTTTTAATTTTTTTGTAGATTCAAGGACTTGTTATGTTGCCCAGACTGGTCTTGAACTCCTGGACTCAAGAAATTCTCCCATCTTGGCCTCTCAAAGTGATAAGATTATAAGAATGAGTCACCCCATCCGATTAGAAACAACTTCTTAAAATTAGATCCCAATAAGATTTTATACTAAAATAAAAGATTGACATAGCCGATTACATTAAAATTAACATCACAGATAGAGAAGACAAACTACAAACTTGGAAAAGATATTGTAATAAATATTACTGACAATAGATCAGTAATCAAAATATATAAGGACTCCTCCCTCCATCAATTAGAAAAAGTCAATAGAAAAATTAAAAACATTCATGAAAAATCTGGATGCAATACAAATATGAAAAACTTGGATAACAGAGAAATGCAAATTAACACTACAGTGAAACATTTTTTACTTACTATATTGGGAAAACTTATGAAGCCCCACAATATCTATTGTTAGAAGAATGTGACTCAATTGCCTACACAGTTGATGAACATGTAGTTTGGTACTACAACTTTGAAATAACAATTTGGGCACTATTTTGTGAAGTTAAATTTTTGAAGACCCCATGACTTGGCAATTTCACTTACAGGTTCATGTACCAGAGCTCTTTATCATAGCAACTAGAGATAAGTAGAGGAATATTCAAAATAGCACTCTTTGCAATAGCAATGAAACTGGAAACAACCCAAATATTATTCTCACAATGAACTATTACACAGCAGTGCAAATGAATCAACTACAGTCAAACAACGATATTAGAGCTTAGTCACATAATGTTGAGTGAAAAAAACCAAATCCAGAGCATTATATACAAATACAATATATATTTTATAAAGCTCCAAAGTAACAAAACAAAACATTATACTATTTATGGAAAATGTGATAAAGCTATTTTATGCAAGCAATGGAATGACAAACACAAAATCAAAAGAGTATTTTCCTCTGGACAGGAACCAGGATGGATGCAATGGAAAGAACATAAGTGAATGCAAGTTATTGTGTAACTTCTGGTTCTTGAATGTAGTGTAGTGTACACACTACATTGGGTATAAAAGTTTTATAATTGACACATATTTTACACATAATCTTTTATCTGCAGCAGTTAGTATATTATATTAAAATGTAAATAGGAAAAGTATGAATATTCATAATAGTTTCATATTTGAAAATAAAATAAAATTATTTTTAAAAACCTGGTAGATGACATATAGGTATATGGCTTTTTTATTCGATATTTTGATTTGATTCTTATAACAAACCTGGAAGGTTTGGGAGGGCAGATATTAATTTAAGCAATATTGGTGAGGAAGACACCATGAAGCCAAGAGAGGCTAGGGGGCTCATCTGAGGTCCTCTAATTTAGAGCTTATTTTTTGAGCTGGAGTCTCACTCTGTCCACCCCAGATTGATGCAATGGTTCACTCACAACTGCTACATCCTTGATCTTCTGGGCTCAGGTGATCCTTCTGCCTTCCGAGTAGCTGGAACTACAGGTGCGTACCACCATGACCAGCTAATTTTTCTTATTTACTGTAGCTCACCAAGTTGCCTGTGCTTGCCTAGAACTCCTGGGCTCAGGCAGTCCTCTCACCTCTGCCTTCCAAAGTTCTGGGATTATAGGGATGAGCCACCACACCAGCCTAATTTAAAGCGTAAGACTCCAAATTCTGTGCTCTTTCCAACAACTCAAACTCACACCAAAAGTGGATATTGGAAAGAGAGGTCAAAATAAAGAAAATATGAATGCTTTCACTGGGAAAATGTTGTTATCATAGAGGAAATTGTCCACCAGGAAAGGGAAAAGGAGGGTGTAATATTCTAGAATCATTGCTGCAGGTGTGTTAGAACTCCTCATCACAAACCACAGTCACTTTTCTTTTTCCTGAAAAAATAAGTTGCTTCTTTTCAACATTCATTCACTGCTGTGATAATTCTTACAAGATATCTGCAAACTATGAAGAGAGCAGATGCAGTACCTCTCTCTTCACTTTAGAAAGGAAAAGCAAAGCCAATGAGAAGTGACCTACCATTGTTACTCTGCTTTCCAAACCAGCCAACACCTCCCTAATCTCTTCACTGCTGCTTGCATCTCCTTATTCCTCAGGGTGTAAATCACAGGGTTGAGCATGGGAGTCATGACCGTGTGGCTGATGGACACAGCCTTGTCCATGGGGAATGGGGTGAAGGGCCGGGCATAGAGGTAAATGCTTGGAATGAAGATCATAGACAGCACAATGACGTGGGTGGTGCAAGTGGAAGCTGCCTTCCTCCTCCCCTCCCCAGGATGGGATCTCAGCATCACCAGAATGACCAAGTAGGAGATCAGAAGCAGAGAGAAACAAATGACATCCAGCATCCCACTGTTGGAGATCATGAGGAACTCCAGGAGGGAGGTGTCAGTGCAGGCAAGTCTCAGCATCTGGGGAACATCGCAGTAGAAATTATCCAAGATGTTGGGGCCACAGAAAGGCAGTGGGAGCATCAGAGCCAGCTGGACAACGGAGTGAACAAAGCCCCCTACCCAGGAAGCCACCACCAGCCCCACACACAGTTGCGTGTTCATGATGGTGACATAGTGGAGGGGCCGGGAGATGGCAATGAGGCGATCATAGGCCATCACCGAGAGGAGGAAGACCAAGGCACCTCCCAGAAAGTGGAAGAAGAAGACCTGGGCCATGCAGCCCTGATAGGAGATGGCCTTGGTCTCATGAAAGAAGTCCACCAGCATCTTTGGGGTAGTGACTGAAGAGAAACAGAGGTCTATGACAGCCAGGTTTTGGAGCAGAAAGTACATGGGTGTGTGGAGCCGGGAGTCAGAGGTCACTGTAACTATCCTGAGTAGGTTTCCCACCACAGTGGTGATGTAAACAAACAGGAACACCAAAAACAGGAAAAGCTGGACCTCCTGAGTTTGTGAGAGCCCTAGAAAAATAAAATCTGATACCCACGTGAGGTTCCTTGATTCCATGGTATCTTCTGAACACACCAAATAAAACGAGCCACAGACTAAGATGCATGAAGTCACTTGCAGCATCAGTGCCCAGGGGCTCAGAGCCAAGTTGTCAGATCCCTACAACCAGCATCCTTATGTGTGCAAACCATGATACCAGATACTGTCTTCTCTCTGAGGAGTTTACAAGTGGGTGTGGGAAAATACATTCATGAAGCATAGGCAACCTGCCTTTCAGTAGCTCATACAGTAGCAGGAAGACATTTGGTGTCAGATATATCTGTAGTGAAACTTCAGGTATTTCATTTCATTGTGATTTGACCACGAGTAACTTAATTTTTCTGAGTGTGTTTGCACCTCTGTAAGGTAGGAATAAAAATACTTTATAGAATCTTCTGAAGGCTTAAGTTAAATGATACATATAAAGTTCCCAGAACAGTGCATGGAATAATCAATGATAATCATTCTCCTCCATTATGTCTCCTAGTCTAAAACATTCCCTCTTCTTTCAGTCTCTAGCCAGTTTTTGTGCCAATCATTTTTTCACATAACATTTAACATGTCATCATGTTAGTGAATCTTTATGTGTCTATATTTTTCCCTCCACAATTCAACTCTAAGTCCAGAGACTTTGATTTGGATCTCACAATTTATTTGTACCCTTCAGTACCCATCCTTGATGATAGTAAATTTCAACCAACATGTCTTGTTTACTTCCAGATGGGTGAATAGCTATTGGGTGTACAAGTCAGTACAAGGATAATGCTGGGCACAGCTGGATACTTGAAACATCCTGCTGCTCCCCTGCCCTCCATTGTAGGTGACCCCTTACTGAGTGAGACAAATGTGGTGTGCATGCTGAGACAAGGGGGAGGGAGGTCATTGGATTAAAAAACAGATGATGAATTTTGTATGAAAGGAACTCTGAGAGTTCTTCCTAATGAAACAGGAATTTTAGATGTTACTGAATCCAAGGGTAGAAGACAAAGGAAGGTGTCAAAAGAGGAGGACTAGAAAAAGACAAAGGGAGATTAAGAGGAAGAGAGATGGAGGAGGAGAGTGAAGGAAGGTGGGAGGAATGAGGAGGTACTGGGGGTGGGGAGAGGAAATGGACGAAAGGTGAAGAAGCAGATGGAGATGATAGGGTGAGGGTCAGTGACCTCCCTTCCCCACCCCCCGTCTTGGTCTCCTCCATCCATCTCCTCCATACTTACAGTGTTAGGGGTCATGCCAATCTCATCTTTCTGCTTCAATTTTCTTCTACCCCAGTATGCCTTCTACACAGTTGTCTGTGAGACCTTTCTGAATTCAGATCTGATCGTGTAACTCCTGTTATATCAGCGTGTCATACAAGGCTGTAAAATATAGCCTCCATATGCCTTTCTAGTCAGTATCCCTGTCACCCAGGAACCGACTGCTGTTTCAATAATTCATAGCTTCTGATATACCACCTATTTGGTTGTTTCCATATCTTTGGCACTAAACATTGCTTCCTGAAGTACCACCACCTTTTTTCACCTTCTTAACCTAGAAGCAGTCCTAGAGATATCATCTTCCCTCTGACTCCTCCTCCCATTTCTTCCATGCAGAATTAATTCTTCATTTCTCTGGGTTCCAATAGCGTGTTACCTCTAATATGTATTTATCATTTTTCCTGCTGACCCTCTTAACTAGATTGTAGATTCAGTAACATATTAGGTCCAACATCCATGACAGCATCTCTGATTTAGTAGCTGAAGAGAAATATTTGCCAACTCAGTGTATTAGCAGGCAATCATGTGACCTTGTTTTCTGTGACTATGTGGAGAATTTTGTGGTGATTTTCCTCATCCTTTATACCATACACTCTTCACATCCTCCCTCAAAGTCATAGGGACAATTCTAAACTTGTTCATCCTTCATACCTGCTATTTTGTGTCATTTGACCTATATGTCCCATTTCTTCTCTTCCTCCCTCTCTACCCATGGTGACCACTGCTTTAGTCTCTATCTCTGTGTATTTGGTTCTTTAAAAAAATTACATATAAAAATTTAGAAATCTAATGTACAACATTAGGGCCAGGTTAATAAAATTGTACTGCATTCGGCATTTTTGTTAAATAAGTAGACTTTAGTTGTTCTTCTCACAAAAAAGTAACTATATGAGATGATAGATCTGTTCATCTGCTTTACTCTAGTCACCGTTTTACCATCTACATTTGTTTCTTATAACATCATATTGCAAACTTCAAATATATACAATAAAATTTCTTTCAAAAAAAAGTCCCAGGGACAATGCTATGATTGACCGTTTTCCCATGTAACCTGAGGCACCTGTTCCAACATCATATCCCCCACCGAATCACTTTCCAAGTCTCCCTCACACCTTAGACTTACTACCATCAAAGCTATGCCCCTTGTCTGTTACTCTCATCATCAAGAAGGTGTTGCACTATCCTGCTATAGTGGATTCATGTGCAGGTGCAGAAACACTGGCCTCTCACTTTTCTTCAGTCCAGAATGGGGCTTCAGCCTTACGTCTTTTTGGACATCTTTGGCTGCAGACTCACTGTTTCCCAGTCTCTGCCCATACCTTACATATACGACCATGAGTGAAACCCTAGGGAACAGGGCTTAGGAAGCAGAGCTGGGCTGATTACTGCTGGGGCCAAGGGAGCTATGGGAGTTGTTAAAAAGTTTCTAAATGTCTCTAAAACACATATTCTTTAAGAGGTCTTCCTTGGGGACCCAATGTCCCAAGGTCTTGAATGTTTTAGAGATTAGTGGAATGTAGGGTTTTCAGGCCACTATCCAAAAGGACGAGAGAGTCTTCAAGAAAGAGATTCTCTGGGAGTTTTAGAAAAATCTATTTCTTAGACTAGTGATTCTTACCCTTGAAATAATTATCCGAAGGGCTTGTTAAATGACAGATTTGTGTGCCCAGCCCAGACTTTATTATTCAGTAAATCAGCAGTAAGATGTAGAATGTGCATTTATAATAAGTTCTCAGATAATGCTGGGGACCAGATATTTAGAACCACAGACTTTCTAGTCAGCACAAGGGACAGTTCCCTCTCCTGGCGTCATAAAGATTTCTTCTTTTTTGACTCAGAGTCTCACTCTGCCACCCAGGCTGGAGTGCAGTGGCATGCTCTTGGCTACTGTAGCCTCAACCTGCTGAGCTCAGGTGATCCTTCTGCCTCAGTCTCCCAGGTAGCTGGAACTGCAGGCGCATGCCACCATACCTGGCTAATTTTTTGATTCATTGTAGAGACAAGGTCTTGCCAAGTTGCCCAGCCTGATCTTGAACCCCTGGGCTCAGGCAATCCTCTCGCCTCAGCCTCCCAAAGTGCTGGGATTATAGGCATGAGCCACCACGCCTGATCTCTCCTTTCATTTATTTATTTTTTTTGAGTTGGAGTCTCACTCTGTCGCCCAGACTGGAGTGCAGTGACC
>NW_007247291.1:710840-711411 GCF_000164805.1 Carlito syrichta | reverse complement strand
GTATATGTACCACATTTTTAAAATCCAGTCCTCTTTTGATGGACAGCATGGCTGGTTCCAGGTTCTTGCTATTGTGAACAATGCTGCGAGAAACATTCGTGTGCAGGTATCTTTTTTATGGAGTGATTTGAGTTCTTTGGGGTATATTCCCAGTAGGGAGATTGCGGGGTCATATGGGAAGTCGATATTTAGAGCTTTTAGGAATTGCCACACTGCTTACCACAGAGGTTGCACTAGTTTACACTCCCACCAACAGTGTAGAAGTGTTCCCTTTTTGCCACACCCTCTCCAGCTACTGATATTTTTTGAGTTATTGATAATTGCCATTCTGACTGGAGTTAGGTGGTATCTCAGTGTGGTTTTGATTTGCATCTCCCTGATGATTAGTGAGGTTGAACATTTCTTCATGTGTCTGTTGGCTGCTTGGATGTCTTCCTTTGTGAAGTGTCTGATTTTGTTCTTTTGCCCATTTTACAATGGGGTTGTTTGTTTTTTTCTTTTTAGCACATTTGAGTTCCTTGTAGATCCAAGATGTTAAGCCTTTGTCAGACCTGGAGTTGGCAAATACTTT
>NW_007247291.1:709606-710820 GCF_000164805.1 Carlito syrichta | reverse complement strand
TTTCATTCAGGCACCCTTGTTGATAAGAGGTGTTTCCCCATCCCCAGACAGATATTTACTTCCGTTAATCCCATCTACCTCCCCCCCATAGTTTCCCACTACTGTAAGTCATTTTTTATAGTATTACATTGGATGTTCAAGGTCCACTATATGAGTGAGAACATGTGATATACTCAGATCTTTGTTTCTGTAAGAGGTCACTCAGTATTATAGACTCTAGTACCCTCCAGGTTGCCGCGAAAATCATGATTTTGTTCTTTTTTATGGCTGCGTAGTATTCCATCGTGTATATGTACCAACTTTTTTAATTCAGTCCTCTTTTGATGGACAGTATGGTTGCTTCCAGGTTCTTGCTATTGTTAACAATGCTGTGATAAACATACATGTGCAGGTATCGTTTTTATACAGTGATTTGAGTTCTTCAGGGTATATTCCCAGTAGGGGGACTGCGGGGTCATATGCGAGGTTGATATTTAGAGCTTTTAGGAATCGCCACACTGCTTTCCACAGAGGTTGCACTAGTTTACACTCCCACCAACAGTGTAACAACGTTCCCTTTTCGCCACACCCTCTCCAGCGGCTGTTATTTTTTGAGTTGTTGATAATTGCCATTCTGACTGAAGTTAGGTGATATCTCAGTGTGGTTTTTTTTTTTTTTTGAATTGGAGTCTGACTCGGTCGCCCAGACTGGAGTGCAGTGGCCACTCCTGGTCACCGCAGCCTCGACCTGCTGGGTTCTGGCGATCCTTTCGCCTCAGCCTTTCAAGTAGCTGGAATTACAGACATGCACTACCACGCCCGGCTGATTTTTTGATTTATTGTAGAGATGAAGTCTCGCTGCCCAGGCAGGTCTCGAACCCACGGGCTCAGGCAATCCACTCACCTCAGTCTCCCAAAGGCACGGGATTAGAGGCTGAGCCACCGAGCCCGGCTTCAGTGTGGTTTTGATTTGCATCTCCCTGATGATGAGTGAGGTTGAACATTTCTTCAGGTGTCTGTTGGCTGCTTGGATGTCTTCCTTTGTGAAGTATCTGTTCATATGTTTTGCCCATTTTATAATGGGCTTGTTTGTTTTTTTCTTTTCAGCATGTTTGAGTTCCTTGTAGATCCAAGATGTTAAGCCTTTGTCAGACCTGGAGTTGGCAAATACTTTTTTCCAGTCTGTAGGCTGTCTCCCTGCTCTCTTGATGGTTTATCTGGCTTTGCAGAAGCTT
>NW_007247291.1:705890-709586 GCF_000164805.1 Carlito syrichta | reverse complement strand
TTGCTTTTTTTGCTGAGGATTGTTCTGGCTATTCTTGGTTATTTGTGTTTCCATATGAATTCCTGTGTTGTTTTTTATAGGTCTGAGAAGAATGTTGCTGGTAATTTGATGGGTATTGCATTGAATCTGTAGATTGCCTTAGGTAAGCTGGACATATTCACAATGTTGATTCTTCCAACCCATGAGCATGGGATATTTTTCCACTTGTTTGTGTCATCTTTGATTTATTTGAGCAGAGTTTTTTAGTTTTCATTGTAAAGGTCTTTCATGTCTCTGGTTAGGAAGATGCTAAGGTATTTCATTTTTTTTTGTGGCCATTGTGAATGGAATTGGGCTTTTTATTTGGGTTTCTGTTTGTTTATTATTGGTGTAAAGAAATGCGATTGTCTTTTGCACATTTATTTTATATCCTGAGACTTTGCCAAAGGCCTTTATCAGTGTAAAGAGGTTTTTGACAGATTCTCTTGGGTTTTCAAGGTACACAATCATGTCATCTGCAAAGAGAGATAACTTGACTTCCTCTTTTCCTATTTGGATATCCCTGATTGCCTTCTTTTCTCTGATTGCTCTAGCCAGGACTTCCAAAACTATATTGAACAAGAGGGTGAGAGTGGGCATCCTTGTTTTGTTCCAGTTTTCAGGGGAAATGGTTCCAATTTTTGTCCATTTAGGAGTATGCTGGCTGTAGGTTTCTTGTAGATGGCTTTTACTATTTTGAGGTATGTTCCCCATATGTCTAGATGTTCAAGGGTTTTTATCAAGAAGAGGTGCTGGATTTTATCAAAAGCTTTTTCTACATCTAATGATATAATCGTGTGGTTCTTGTTTTGACATCTGATGATGTGTTTAATTACAATTATGGTTTTACGAATGCTGAACCAGCCTTGCATCCCAGGGATGACGCCTACTTGGTCATGATGGATGATTTTTGAGATGTGTTGTTCAATCCGGTTTGCCAGGATCTTGTTGAGAATTTTAGCATATATGTTCATCAAGGATATTGGCCTGTAGTGCTCTTTCTTTGTTGGATCTTTACCTGGCTTGGGTATCAATGTGATGTTAGCTTTGTAAAATGATTTGGGGAGAGTTCCATGTTTCTCAATCACCTGAAATACCTTCAGTAGGATTGGAATCAGCTCTTCCTTAAATGTCTTATAGAATTCTGCTGGAAAGCCTTCTGGTCCAGGGCTTTTTTTTTTGTAGGTAGTTTTCTTATCATAGTCGATTTCCTTGGTCAATTTATTGGTCTATTTAGGGTCTCAATTTCTTCTTGTTTCAACCTAGGCAGGTTGTGTGATGACAGAAAGTTCTCCATTTCCTTGAGGTTTTCAAGTTTGTTTCTATACAAGTGTACGTAGTAGTCTCTAATGGTCTTTTGTATTTCTTCAGGGTCAGATGTGACTTCATCTTTTGTGTTTCTGATTGTGCTTATTTAGGTTTTTTCTCTTTTTTTCTTGGTCAGTCTACCTAGGGAATCATCGATCTTGTTTATCCTTTCGAAGAACCAGTATTTTCTTTCATTGATTTTTTTGTATTATCTTTTTGTCTTCTATGTCCTGGATTTGGGCTTTTATTTTGGTGATCTGGATTCTTCTGCTGAAATTAAGATTTTTGTGGTCTTCCTTTTCCAGCTTCCTTAGGTGGCTTGTTAGGCTGTTAATTTATGATCCTTCCATTTTCTTCATGTGCATTTGTAGGGATATAAATTCCCCTCTTACAACAGCTTTCATGGTGTCCCAGAGATTTCCGTAAGATGTTTCTTCAATTTCACTTGTTTCCAGATATCTTTTAATCTCTGTTTTGATTTCATCATTGACCCAGGAGTTGTTTAGCATCATGCTGTTTAGTGTCCATGTCTTTGTGGGGTTTGGGTGGACCTTGTTGGTGTTGATGCTTATTTTTATTCCACTGTGGTCCGAGAAGGTACATGGTAAATTTCAGCCTTTTTAAATTTGCTTATGCTTGTTTTATGGCCAAGTATGTGGTCGATCTTAGAATATGTTCCATGTGATGATGAGTATAATGTGTATTCTGTGGTCTTTGGATGGAGTGTTCTGTAGGTATCAATTAAGTTCATTTTGTCAAGAGTCACATTGAGGTTCCGGATCTCATTGCTGATTTTTTGTCCTGATGATCTGTCTAGGGTTGTGAGTGGGGTATTAAAGTCCCCAGTGATGATGGTGTTAGAGTCAATATCTTTCTTTAGTTTTCCTAGAAATTGCTTTATGAAAGTAGGTGCACCTATGTTGGGTACATATATGTTTAGGATAGATATTTCTTGTTGATGGAGTGAACCTTTTATCATTATGTAGTAGCCCTCTGTATCTTTTTAAATTTTTGATAGCTTAATTGGTATTTTGTCTGAAATTAGGATCACGACTCCTCTTTTCTTTTGTGTTCCATTTGCCTGAAAATTTGTTTCCCATCCTCTTACTTTGAGTCTGTGCATATCCTTTCTAGTGAGATGGGTCTCTTGAAGGCAGTATATTGTTGCCTGGTGATATTTTATCCATTTTGTCATTCTATGTTTTTTCAGTGGTGCATTTAGTCCATTCACATTCAGGCTAATTATTGAAATGTGAGAGTTCGTCCCTATCATAGAGTTCTTATAGAGTTGTTGTTCTTCCACTTGGTTTTTTGTCTTTCTTTTGGTTTTGGGGTTGGCTCATGCATAATTTATTCTTTTTCCTGTAGTCTTGTGAAGAATGTTGTTCTTTTTTTCCTTTTCTTCTGTGTGTAGTACTTTCTTAAGTGTTTCATGTAGAGGTGGTTTGGTTGCAGTGTAAGTTTTTAGGGATTGAATATCTGGGAAAGATTTTAATTCTCCCTCACTGATGAAGCTTAACTTGGCTGCATAGGTTATTCTTGGTTGAAATTGTTTATCTTTTAGGACTTTGAAGGTAGGATTCCAAGCTCTCCTAGCTTGCAGGGTTTCTGTAGGTAAATTTGTTGCTATTCTAATTGGTCTTCCATGGTAGGTGATCTGGCCTCTTTCTCTTGTTGCCTTTAGGATTTTTTCTTTTATGCCTACTTTGTTTAGGAGAATTATTATGTGTCTACGAGTTGGTCTTCTCATTTGTTGTCTTGCAGGGGTTCTCTGAATCTCTTGTGTTTGAATTTTTGCATCACTGATTAGATAAGGGGATTTTCTTGAATTATTTCATGGAAAGTTTGTTCCAGTGTGGTCTCTGTCACTCCTTCTGCCTCAGAAAGGCCAATTACTCTTAGGTTCAGTCTCTTGAAGTAATCACTCATCTCTTAAAGGTTTTGTTCTGTCTTTTTGAGCATGTTTTCTGTGTTTTTAAGAGTTTGGATTAGTTCTATATTTTGGTCCTCAAGCTCTGAGATTCTTTCTCCTTCTTTGGTAATTCTGCTTTCTATGCTTATCAGTTTGTTATTTATTTCATTCACAGTTTCCTTTATTACTGTTATCTCAGATATCAGCTCCTTCCTAGTTTCTTCTTGTCTCTCCTCAATTCTTTTTAATCTCTCCATTAATGTCTTGATATCTAGGTTTGTAGTTTGGGACTAGTCATTCCGAGGGCTCTTCATTGTTTGCATTCTGAAGTCAGGTTTCTCAGTGTCTGCCCTCCCAGGTGTCTGGGAGAGACCCATATTCTTCTTTTGGTTTTTCTTCATTTGTGTAGATTTTTCTCTCTCCCCCCCTTTCCCTCCCCTTCTTTATTCTGTTTTTCA
>NW_007247291.1:703358-705228 GCF_000164805.1 Carlito syrichta | reverse complement strand
AGCTCTGATCTCCAGCCTCTCCCCTTTGTTTTCCTTGCAGGCAGCTAGATTTACTGGCAGCTTGGGTTTGTTTTTTTTTAGCCTGCTGCCTGGGAGGCCTGCAACATTGCCTTTGTCTGATTCAGCAGGGGAGGGGCTTTGTCTCCTGTTTAGTGATGTTACCTTAGGAACTGAGGTGGAGGTTGCTGATAGGTGGGTGGGGCAATGCAAGTCTCTGCTGGAGAATGACTGAGGTGGCAGCTTCACTTTTGTAGATCTTTTCTCTCTGCTCGTCTGGGTCCCTGTCTTATCCACTGTGATGGACTGTGCTGGAGTGGGAGGCACCAGGGATCAGCTGCACAGCTGGGTGCTGGGTCTGGGGTGCCACCAGCAGGCTGGGGTGGAGGAGGGGGTCGGGGGTTCCCTCCTCTGGAGCTGAGAGCCTCCGATCAGCACCTCCTTAAGATATGCTGTTCCCTTACACAAGCATGGGATTGCGCGCTGAGTGCCTCAGCCAGGGTGGGCCCAGAGCTCCAGAGCTCCAAAGCTCCAAAGGGCAGGCAGTGGGTGACGAGAGTGGCCCTGGGTCCCTCACAGGGTACTTCAGCCAGAAATGGGACTGGTATCTCTGGGGGGTGGGAGCCCAGAGCCTCCCTGGGTGACCGGCAGCTTGGTTCTGGGTGCTGGGCGAGACGATATAGCCAGGTAGGGAGCCGAGACCCAGGACTCCCACATGGGCAGGAGTCACATATAGTGGAGCAGCAGCAGTCGGGGGCTGCAATATCTGGCCCTGAGTGGGACTGAAGGTCCCTGGGCCTCCGACTAATGCGGCTGGTGGTGGGCAGGGAAGTGGGGGAAGAAAAGTAAGAGTCTTTTGGGGAACTCACATTCGGAGAATCTCACAAATCTACCTATGCTGTCGCCATCTTACCGGAACTCTCTCAAATTTTGTTTTTCATCTGGCGTAACTATGTTAAAGACCGGGTCATGGAAAACTGAACTGAGAAAATTACTTCCCTATGTATCATATTTCCAAGAAAATAAATATCTGTCAGACTTAATTATTGTTACAATATCAAATTGTTAAATGGATTCAGGACACATATAGGAGAAAATTCATGTAAATTCTCATTGAGGTAGCACAGAATTATCAATAATTAATCATTCTCCTATTGTGATGGTCAGTTTAAATGTCATCTTGACTAGGCTATAGTTCCTAGTTATTTAATCAAATTAATCTAGGTGTTGCTGTGAAGGTATTTTGTAGGTGCAATTGATGTCTCTAATCAGTTGACTTTAAGTAAAGGAGATAACTTTAGATAATCTGGATGTACTTGGTTCAGTTAATTGGAAGAACTAAAAAAAGAACTGAGGCTTCCTTGAAGGCGGAATAAATTCTGCATGTAGACAGCAACTTCAGCTGATAGCCTGCCTTACACATTACATACTTGCCTAGCCAGTTTCACAGTCTTGTAAACTAACTCCTAGCAATAAATCTCTCTCTCTCTCCCTCTCTCTCTCTCTGTGTGTGTGTGTGTATGTGTGTGTATGTGTGTGTGTGTCCCTCCACCTCCAAACACCATTACATTGGGGATTAGGTTTTATTTTATTAATTTATTTTTATTTTAAAGATATAGGGTACAATTCAGGTTTAGGTATACAAGTGGTCATCATACAGGTAAAGTTTGGGCCTCCCTTTGGTCCTCATTTTGCCTGGTTTGAGATCAGGTACCCTTACTGATGTTGTATTCCTCCCTCCAACCCCAGCATTATGCTACTATTGCCAATCCCTCTCTTAAAGTATTATGGTAAATATTCAGGGTCCACTTATGAGTGAGAACATGTGGTACTCTGTTCTTTGTTTCTGTGATAGATCACTGACTATGATAGA
>NW_007247291.1:685352-703338 GCF_000164805.1 Carlito syrichta | reverse complement strand
AGTGTGGTACTCTGTTCTTTGTTTCTGTGATAGATCACTGACTATGATAGACTCTAAATCCATCCAAGTTGCTGCAAAGTCCATATGTTTGTCCTTCTTTATGGCTGCATAATATTCCATTGTATATATGTACCACATTTTTTTAATCCAGTTCAATTTTGTTGGACAGAGCCCATTGTTTTTGCTATTGTGAATAGAGCTGCAATAAGCATGCATGTGCAGATATCTTTTTTGTAGAGTGATTTGAGTTCCTCTGTGTATATTCCTAGTAGGGGGATTGCTGGCTCACATGGAAGACCAATGTCTAGTTCTTTTAGAAATCACCACACTGTTTGCTAAAGATGCTGCACTAGTTTGCATTCCCACCAGCGGTGTGGAAGCGTTCCTTTTTCTCCGCATCCTTGCCAGCATCTGTTGTTGTTTGTTTTATTAATGATAGCTGTTTTATGGGGTTAAGTGGTATCTCAATGTGGTTTTGATTTGCATTTCTCTGATGATTAGTGAGGCTGAGCACTTTTTCATGTGTCTGTTGGCTGCATGTATATCTTCTTTTGAGAAGTCTATTCATGTCTTTTGCCCACTTTTTAATGGGACTGTTTGATTTTTTTCTTTTTGGCACGTCTGAGTTCCTTGTAGATCCTGGATGTTAGGCCTTTGTCAGATATACAGATGGCAAATATATTTTTTTCCATTTTGTGGGATGTCTCTCCACTTTCTTGATGGTTTCTTTTGCTTTGCAGAAGCTTTTCAGTTTGATGAGGTTCCACTTATCTATCTTATCTCTTATGGCATGAATACTTGGGGTTTTGATCAGGAATTGGTTGCCAGTTCCAATTTCCATAGGGGTGTCTCCTTCATTTTCTAAGGTTCTTATGGTTTGAGGTTTTATGTTTAGGTCTTTGATCCATTTAGAGTTGATTTTTGTGTATGGTGATATGTAGGAGTCCTGTTTCAATCTTCTGCATATGGTCAACCAGTTTTGGGGATTAGGTTTTAACACATACATTTTGGGGAGACATAAGCATTCAGTCTGTAGCAGTTACCATTGGGAGAACCTGGGTAAATTGTACATAAAATCTCTATTATTTCTTATAACTTCAGGTAAATTTACTATTATCTTGAAATAAAAAAGTTTAATTTAAAAACACTTTTAAAAGTGTTCCTCTGTTTCTTGAATTGTCTGTTTTCTTGGAATTCCTTTTTTATCAGTTGCGTTTTATTTGTGTCTGTTTTCCATATTGGAAATTTTCTTCATCTGTCTAGTGGTCTCTGGCTAAACATTGTTATTTAAAATAGAAACACTAGAATGCTGATTGGAAGTACTGTGTGCATGAGCAGGGCTTGAAAATTTGTAGGCTTCTCTTAGGATTACCAGATCAGTTGTTTTACCAGAAGATCCCTGAATGCCAATTGGGGAAGATGGCCTGGGACTCTTTATCTGGACGTTTAGTATCTCTAAGTAAAATTATTCTGATTTTTCTGTAAAGACTTAGATATTAAACTTCTGAATTAGGGTCAGGGAGAGGACAAGGAGTGGGACTTCCCCTTTGCCTGGATAAGCACTCCCCAGTTCCTCTTAGTTTTCACTGGGTGTACTTAACTTATTCATGTTATTTGTCAGCTTCCCTAGACATTTGATTTTATTACCACTATCCATGACAGAGTGATCTCATCATCAAGATTTTTTTACCCAAGGCATTCATATCTCTTCCTACTTCCAGAGGCTTAGACTTATACGGCAGACACTATTGATTGCCATTCCAAACCATTGTTTTCCAGGCTGAAAAAGCTAGATATTCACCTTTCCATTCCCCTTTGCAGGCTGGGGTGATCATATGACCCAGTACTGGCCAACTGGGTCATGTGAGAATTCTGCTGGGATGGCTCTAGGAAAATTTTTCTCTTTTGGTAAAAAGAAAAAAATACACGGATGCTTCTTCTCTTCCTTCTTGGTAAATTATTTGAATATAAACCTATGATGCCAGGAGCTTTGGCATCCATGTGGCCATCATGGGAGGAAAGGCAAGGAATCACAGAGCAGCCAATTCCAAAGCCTAAAATATTGGATAACTGAATTAACCAACTCTGGAATTTCTTATTGCTATGGTCTAAATGTGTCTCCAAATTTCATATGTTGGAAGCTTAATTCCCAATGTGACAATAGTGAAAGGTAGGACCTTTGGGGGGTTGATTGAATCATGATGACTCTGTTCTCGTGATGAGTTAATGGGCTATCCTAGGAGTGGAACTGATGTCGTTGTAAGAAGTGGAAAAAAGATTCCTAAGTGAGCATGTTTATACGTATGCTCAGCTCTCTTCCATGTGATACTCTACGCCACCTCAGGACTCTGTAGAATCCCTACCAGGGAGAATGCCTTCACCAGATGCCAACCAAGCCAAGCTCTTGGATTTCCTAGGCTCCAGAATTGTAAAAACAAACAAACAAACAAACCAAAAAGACACTTTATTTATAAATTACTCAGCTTCAGGTGTTCTGTTATAAGCCACAGAAAATGTACTAGGACATTTATCTTCTAGTCTTCTATTTAAGTAAGATAAGAATCCCCTCATTACTATTTAAGCCTCTATCATTTGGTTATTCTGCCACTTGCAGCCAAAAGCATCCTTATGGATGTGTATTTCAAAGAAGATAATCAGTATTTTCTAAAGAATTCATACCTCCAGTGAAGTAGTGTCATATGTTAAGCATCACATTTAAAGAGGGGGGTCATCATATGAGAGATGATCAGGATGGTGGGATCAGGAAACTTATCACAATGGGAACAACTGAAGGAATTCAAATGTTGCATCTGGAGAAGAGATAAATTGGAGGTTATAAAATGAATTATCAGCTATTTAAAGAACTTTAATGTGAAAATGGAAAAGCTATTCTGAGGGACCACACTAATCAAATAAGACACCGAGTCCATTTTATTCTCCTCTCATTTCCAAAGGTAGACTGTGATATGGAGAAATATGTGAAGTGAAAAGATGGAAACAGAAGTGGAGAACAGACAAACTCAGAGTTGCCATGATGGTTTTAAAAGACACCAATAAGAGCCTATGACTTTCATTTATTGAAGGGGATGCTTGCAGGGAGGGATAATCTTTTGTGTTATCTTTTTAATTTTGGATCAATATTATACATTGCTGGACACCTTTACAAAATGATGCATGCCCTAAAGGAGAAGAAAGGAATAAATATACAGAGATTGAGACAGAAAAAAATAGATTCTGAAATCGACAGAAGGAAAGAACAGGAAGAAGGAAAACGTGGAAAAGCCTGTCTGTGTCAGGTGCTGTTAAAAGTGCTGTGAGAATTTAGAGATGAATAGTGCATCACCCCGCCTTAAAGGCACTCTCATACCAGTGTGGGGGATTAAAGAGAAAAACAAAAACATCCACGAGGCAGCAACCTTGGAACTGAACTCAGTGTTACAAACGTGGAATGCTTGCCCTCTCTGGCCATAGTTCCCCAACTATATTATCCCACCTTCCTCTCAGCCATACCGTCCAAATGATGGAAAGATTGTTGGATAATGTCTTAGTCTGTTTGTGCTGCTCTAACAAAATGCCAAAGACTGGGTAATTTATAAGAACAGAAATGTATACTCTCACAGTTTTGAAGTTTGGAAAGTCCAAGATGAATGTGCTAGCAGGTTGGGTTGTCTGGTGAGGGCTGCTCTGTGCTTCCAAAATGCCACTTTGTTACCGTGTCCTCCAGAAGAGAGAAACGCCGCATCCTTACATGGCTGAAGGCTAAAGGGCAAGTAAACCTAATGCTGCATGAAGCTTCTTTTGATGAAGGTCTTAATCCCATTCATAAGCCCTCATGGCCTAATCGCCTCTTGAAGGTCCCACCTCTTAATCCCATCACATTGGCCATTAAGTTCCAAGCCATGAATTTTGAAGGGGACACATTTAAGCCATCTCAGGTAAGTAGCATAATTTGAAAATTATTCAAGGAGTATCTGGCAGCGAGGGAACAGAAACAAAGGACAAATGTCATTATGGGAAGTATTTAGACAATGTTAAAAGTGACATCACTTCCTAAATACCATGGTGGAGAATGCAGTAGGAAGCAGAAAAGAATGTGACTGTCCTGGAGTCAAGATGAAATCAATGGCCATTCATCACATATTATCTATAGATGAGGATCTCTCTAGGTTTTCCCTCATGGTTGTGGGAGACTCTGAGTTTCAAATCCCACCCCTATTTCCTGCCTCTAAACTTGGAGTCAGAGGAATTAGTTTCCAGGACAAGTTCTGCCACTCACTTGAGCAAATCGCTTCTCTCTAGTTTTCTCATTTGTAAGACTGTTTAATACAATAGTAATATATTCACTGTCAGTTTTATAAGAAGTAATGAGATAAAAGTGGGAAAGTGCCTAACATAGAACCTGATACAGAAATAGGTCCCCAAGAAATAGTAGTATGTTCTGATCTGTCACACTTTATATAAACTCATTTTTCACATGGGAAGACAAAAATTCAGAGAGAATATCTGTCATTTAGAGTCAATTTACTTAAAATTTACTCCCTGCAAATCACTAGATGCTTGCCTAATCTCTTCATGGCTGCCTGCATCTCCTGGTTCCTCAGAGTGTAGATCATGGGGTTGAGCATGGGAGTCATGACCGTGTAGCTGATGGACACAGCCTTGTCCATGGGGAATGGGGTGAAGGGCCGTGTATAGATATAAATACAGGGAATGAAGATCATAGATACCACAATGATATGGGTGGTGCAGGTGGAAGCTGCCTTCCTCCTCGCCTGCCCTGAGTGGGACCTCAGCATCACCAAGATGACAGTGTAAGAGAGAAGAAGGAGGAGAAACCAGATGAGAACCAGCATCCCACTGTTGGAGATCATGAGGAACTCCAAGAGGGAGATGTCAGAACAAGCAAGTCTCAATACTTGGGGGACATCACAGTAGAAGTTATCCAGGATGTTGGGGCCACAGAAAGGCAGTGGGAGCAACAGAGCCAGCTGGACAATGGAGTGAACAAAGCCCCCCACCCAGGCAGCCACCACCAGCCCCACACACAGTCGAGTGTTCATGATGGTGACATAGTGGAGGGGCCGGGAGATGGCAATGAGGCGATCATAGGCCATCACTGAGAGGAAGAAGACAGTCGCACCTCCCAAGAGGTGGAAGAAGAAGATCTGGGCCATGCAGCCCCGGTAGGAGATGGTCTTGGTCTCATGAAAGAAGTCCACCAGCATCTTGGGGGAGGTGACTGTGGAATAGCAGAGGTCTATGACAGCCAGGTTTCGGAGCAGAAAGTACATGGGTGTGTGGAGCCGGGAGTCAAAAGTCACTGTTAGCATGATAAGGAGGTTCCCCACAATGGTGGTGACATAGACAAATAGGAGTACTAGGAACAGAAATTTCTGGAGCTCCTGGGTCTGTGAGAACCCTAAGAGGACAAACTCTGACACCCATGTGATATTTTGTAGTTCCATAGGATCTTCTCCGCATGCCTAGAGAGAAACCATGCAGACATAACAAGCAAAATCATGAAAATTCAATCATTTTCCTTGAAGGGTCAGGATTGAGTTGATGGAAGTCACTGTTGAGTATCATTGCAAGATGCAATTTAGGAGCGCCTTCTACAGGGATAAAAACGTTTTCAAGGCTCCCATAGACGCATCTCCCTAACCACATCCTACAGTGTATTACAGGAATATGGATCTTTTCCCTTGGACCAGACTGTCTTTGTCCATAGGATTCATATAGGATTCATTTTCACCCCTACTATGCCCATCATAGTGCCTTGTGAACCACAGGCACCACAATTCTAGTAGAGTCAATCAATGAATAAATAAACACCTAGGCAAATACCTGGGACCATAAACGTCACCAATCTATGTGCATAAATCATGGCAGGCGGTAAAGTTGAGAATAATCATTTTAGATAAAAACAAATAGATACTTCTTTATGGCAGAGGTCTGAGAGGCTGCTCATTGCTGGAGGAAGAGAAGTGTGTGTTAGAAGAAATTTTCATGTACTAAATCAAAGGCAAATGTGAAGAAAAACAAGCAGTCTGGGCTATGGAGTGAGACTCCAATTCAAAAGAAAAAAAAATCTTTATCTCCATTAAGATTACAACCACCATATACTTTTATATGCTTTTATCAGGCATAAAGGAACACACATTTTTAATGAATGGAAAGAAAAGATGTCTTAGTCTTGCCTTAAAATACTCTGTTAATGAAGGGAGGAGCATATGATGTAAGATTGTCAAACTGTTGGTAACTACTGAAAATGTTGATAAGTTGTTAGAGTTCACTACACTATTCTCTACTTTGTGGATGTATAAAAAGTTCCATGATAAAATATAAGATGAAAAGTCTCAGAGATACTCTAGTTTTGCCTCTTATGTCTTTGTGTTATTTGGGTCTTTTTACATTGAATGAGCTATGTGTAAATCATGACTGAAGAAAGGGATTTAAAAATAACATGCGAGGGAATATCATCATCTAGAAACAAAGACAATTATTTTGTACTTCTTACTATTCTATATAAAATTGACTTATAATATACCAGATATAAAGTTTCACAAGGAAAAATAGTCACAAATGAAAAAGCATATTATCATTACTATCACCCCACTCCCAGGTTCCAAGTAGCACGCTCTGTTACTGTTAGTAATTTACCTACTGGTACAAATGAATCTTCATTCTTTCCTGAGACAATTATGATTATAAGATTTTTTTTTTTTCTTTTGAGTTGGAGTCTCACTGTCGTCTAGGCTGGAGTGCAGTGGCATACTCACGGCCACCCCAGGGTCGACTTGCTGGGCTCCAGTGATCCTTCTGCCTCAGCTTTCCAAGTAGCCGGAACTACAAGCACGCACTGATTTTTGCCACACCCGGCTAATTTTTGCCTGGGGTGGTCTCGAACCCACAGGCTCAGGCAATCCACTAGCCTTGTCCTCCCAAAGTGCTGGAATTACAGGCTGAGCCACCGAACCCAGCCAATTATAAGATTTTTGATAGGCACCAAGGCCTGATGGAAAAAGATGCCACCAAAAGTATAGTGATTCAAAACTTATCTTTTAAAAATGTTCATGGCTTCTTCTTGCCTATGGAAAAATAATTCAAACTTATCTAGAATTCACTAATCATCCAAGTTAAGATTATAATAAGGAATAATTTATTTTAAAAATTATCATACTGACAAAGATTTTTTAAAAACTTGTCATATGTAGCACTACTGAGAGTTTCATGAAATAGATAAATCACTGGTGGTATAACCTTTCTAGAGGACAACTTGAAAATATGTTCCAAATTCATAAATTATTTATAGTCTCTGAGCCAGTTATTCTTCTCTTAGGTATTTGCTTTAAGGAAATAATAACAATGAATTTTTTAAAATGTATGTTTAAGGATGCTTATCACAGCATTGTTGCAATATTGATAAACTAGAATCAATGTAAATGCACAGCTATTAGACATTGTTAAATAAAATATGGCTCCCCCATAAAAGGAAATACTAGTTAGTAATAAATACATATCCTAAAAAGACATTTAATTATATGGAATTTTATGTTACCATGTAGTGTTGTTGTCTTAATGAGAAAATTACAAAACATTTTGTTAAAATATGTTATAAAGGCAAAGGAAAAAATGGAAATGAAAGATCAAAGTGTTAACAGTGTTAGTAGTGATTAACTCCAGTGAATGGGATTGAATGTAGATATATTTTTCTTTTTTAAAGAATTTTATATTTCTCATATTTTATAAATGACCATAAAATTTTAGTCAAGTAAAACAAAAGCATTACAATGAGACCAAAAAAGAGAAAATATAAGAGCTAAAAATCTCAGTGTTGTTCACAACCAGCACTATTGCGTCTAAGGAAGAACCAGGTGTGTGAAGGGAAGCGTTCAGGGAAGGAGAAGCCTCAAAACATTGAGGAAAAGGTAGAAAGAGGAAGAGAAGAGGAGAGACGCAAGTGATGGGAAGAGGAAATGTTCCCCTGTGAACGAGAGGCAAGGATGAGACTTTGATGCCCAAACCGTTGCTGAACCCCATGACTCCTCCCCTCCTGATACCCGGTTCTCCTCACAGTTCCAGGGTCACTTTCATGGCCACGTCCAGTCAGTGACCGGGAGTGTGTTCTCCTCCATATCCCTGCTCCACCTGGCACTGTGAACCACCTGTCAGTATCACTCTGTAATCATTCTATTCCTTCTTTGCTCCAAACCCCAATTCCTCTCTGTCTCTCCTCTTTCTATTACACACTCACCCAGCTAGACTTCCCTCTGGCACTTCACATGTGCTGTCACCAAGACATATGAGTCCTTTCTTTGAAATCACTGCAAAACTATTTCTCTTACCTGACACTTCTACGGGCTTCCAGGTAGCTTCTTGCCTCTAGGTTTGCTCCATTTTAATTCCCACTGAGCAACATGGTACATATGTTGGCTTCCTAAGAGATATCTTCCCCTTCTAGATCGAAACATTTCCAAAAAATTTCCATGGTCTTTAATGTCTTCAGAAAAGAATTTGCATTTAGATGGGTTTTCAGTAGCTTCCACACAAACAGGTTCCTACCTTTCTTTCCAGACCCACCTGCTACAGTAGTAGCAGATGTAAGTTTGTTTTGTTTTAAGTCAGTGTCTCACTCTGTTGCCCAGACTGGAGTGCAGTGTCATGTTCATGGCCACTGCAGCCTCGACCTGCTGGGCTCAAATGATTCTTCTGCCTCAGCCCTCCAAGTAGCTGGAAATACAGGCATGTACCACTACACCCAGCTAAATTTTTTTTTTATTGTAGAGACGAGGTCTCACCAAGTTGCCCAGGCTTGTCTCGAATCCATGAGCTCAGGCAATCCTCTCACCTTAGCCTCCCAAAGTGCTGGGATTACAGACGTGAGCCATCATGGCTAGTCCATTTTTTTTAAAAGACATGGTCTCACTTTGTTACCCAAGCTGGAGTGCACAGCCTCGACCTTCTGAGCTCAAGCAATCCTTCTGCCTCAGTCTCCCAAGTAGCTGGAACTACAGGCATATGCCATGATGCCTGGCTAAGTTTTGTGTTTTTTGTAGAGATGAGGTCTCACTATATCACCCAGGCTAGTCTCGAACTCCTGGCCTCAAGCAATCCTCAAACTTCAGCCTTCCAAAGCGCTGGGATTATAGGTGTGAGCCACCACTCCCAGCCAGTAGTAAGCATTTATTGTAGTTGCAGTATTAGTAGCAGTAATTATTGTAGTAAGTACTTGTTGCTGTAACAGTACTAGCACTAGTACTAGTACTAGTAGTAATTGTCATTACATTTATGAACATTACAATTGTGAACATTTACTGAGTACTTGCTGTGTGCTAGGCAATACACTAAACATTTTATAGCATTACCCTGTTTAATATCATATATTATTCCCTTGCCTATAAAGTATATAGATAAGTAAATGGAGGCTTAAATAGGTTAAATAATTTGCCTCAGATCACACAGAGAATGAAAAGAGTTGGGATTCTGGACCAGGTCTGCTTGACTCAGAATTTGTACTCATAACTACTATTCTCTTCTTACTTGTTCCCCTCTAAGATGATGAGATGCTTCGGCCAGACATCTCTTCCCTGATTCCTCAGGTCTCAGTGTCTCTCATCCAGTCATCGCCCCACCTGGATTGCCTCCCTGTTCTGTTCACTTATCTGAATTCTACTCTTCCTACGGGTTTCAAGAGTAACAAGTTCTTCCATAACGGTGTTGTGTACTGGTATTTTTTCCATGAGGACAGTTCTGTCTCCTCATGTGTGTTGTAACTTCAACACAAGACCAATGTGTTGAGTACTACACAGTACCTAGTACACACCGAGCCTTTCTCACAGTTAGGTTCCAAAAATGTTTGATTGCTCCATGGTGGATGGATGCTTGGATGGGCCAAAACACTGTGAGAGTTGGGAAGAGAGACAATAGCTACTGGATGAAGGAGTGCGGTTTCAAGGAGCTTGAAGGGAATCCAAGGATCCTAATTCCCAGCATCACCAGATTTATGAGCCTAGAAGCATCATCTTAGTGTGGCATTCTTTCCACAAACATGTAAGAATCTTTGTAAATGCTTCCTCCACCTACATGAATACGGGATAGATTTAGAGGGTTTCCAGGTAGGAAAGAAAATGAAGAGGCATAGAGAGGGATGTGGACTTGTCTGGGGAAAGAGGAGGATTCAAGACTTCCTGTTGTTACCAATCTCATCTTCCATCTGTCTTTGCTTTTAAGAAATCAGCACACACAGGACTAAGAGGGAAGAGAGCGGGAGGAATAAGTGGGTTCCCAAAATGGGGGTGAATCTAATCTGTGGTCATCCTGGGAGCAATAACCGGTTTTACTAAACACAAGATTTAAGAAGAGAGAGGATAAAATGGAGGGATAGCAATAGAGAAGGAATGAAAACCCAGAGTGAGTGGGTTTTACTGCAGGCAGGAGAAGGGGAAAGGTGGAGGAAGCAGATTAAAAAGGAACATGAGAGTGGGAAGTGTGAGAGCAAGACCTGGTTGTGTTTTCTCATAGGTGTGAGAAGGAGCTGGAGCATGTATGTGGGAGGTGGGGGGAGAACAGTGTGTGCCTATATTCCACTCTCTCTCCCACCCTCTGTTCTAAATTCCACCCAACATATAAGCCAGTACAGACAAAAGTCTTAGTTTCAGATAAAATCAACTGTTCCCCAAATCCCATCCCCCAGCACTCTTGCCCGATGACTTCCCATACTTTCCCTCCACCCCATGCTTGTCTCACAAGAGGCTTTAGCAGGAAGCTTCTCAGTATTGACTTGTCCATGGGAAGGACACTGGGGCTATCACCTACCTCCAGCCCAAAGTGACCAAGGGGACTTAGATGGGAGCCACTTCCAGGCCACCCTTCTCCTGCAACTCCATTCTTCTGGCCCCTCTCAGTCAAGGAACACGTATAAGATTGGTCTTAAGGGAAGGGACATTTCTCGGGGGGAAAAAACTTAAGCTTAATTTATAAAGCTGGGCTTAGGCTGTTGAGACAAAGGAGCAATGGGAGTTATTAAAAAGTGTGTGTATTGTTGCATCAGATGCACATAATCATTGGGAGACTGTCTTGAGGCCAACACTTCAAGGGTACTGATCATAGGACCAAGATGAAGAAGGCTAAGAGCCCCATAGGGAAATGAACTTCCAGAGAGGTTTACACGAACCAAATCCCTTGAGGACAGTATCATAGGTAAGGCCTCCACCCTCCCCTATCACTACTGTAGTGGGAAAAGTGAGTTATTCCTAAGACACAGGCAAAGTTACCCCCTCTATAGAGTAAATTCCAAAGAAATAAGAAGGTACCATCTCCCATCCCAGCCTTTTATCTGCTCTCCTCACCGCCAGAGTAACCTTCTCAATTTGAATTGATTAAACTCATCCTCAAGATATAATCTAATATGTAAATACATAAATAAGATATAATCCAGCCCAGGCCCGGTGGCTCATGCTTATATCCCAGCACTTTGGGAGGTCACTTGAGTTCAAATAGTTCGAGACCAGCCTAGACAACAGAGTGAGACCTTGTCTTTACAAATAATAACAAAAAATTAGCTGGGAGTGGTGGCATGCCTGCAACCTCAGCTACTTGGGAGGCTGAGGTGGGAGGATTGCCTGAGCCCAGGAGATCGAGGCTACAGGAAGCCATGGTTGTGCCACTGCACTCCAGCCTCCATGACAGAATGAGACCCTGACTCAAAACAAAAACAAAATAAAAAAGATAAAAGCGAAATAAAACAAAAAAGATATCCACATACCATAAAAGTTACCATTTTAAAGTAATTTCAATCATTCAGTGATTTTTAGTATATTCCCAAACTTTTGTAACCATCACCACTAGCTAATTCCTGAACATTTTCATCACACACACACACAAAATCTCATGTCCTTTAGCGACCACTACCCCATTTTGTTCTCTCTTTGGTCCCTGGAAACCATGAATGCAACTTTGGCCTCTGTGTATTTGCCTGTTCTGGTCATTTCCTGTAAGTAGAATCATTACACACACAAGCACACATGAGCACACACACACACACACATACACATACACACACACACACACACACACACACACACACACACACACACACACAGCTTTTTGTGTCTTGCTTCTTTTACTATGTCTTTAAGTTTCATCCATATTGTAGCATGTACCAGTACTTCATTCATTTTTATGGCTGCATAATATTCCATCATATGGATATGTCACTTTTGATTACCCATTATTGAGTTATTGGACATTTGGGTTCTTTCATTTTTTAGCTACTATGAATAAAGTTGTTAGGAATGTTCATGTACAAGATTTTGTGTGGATATATATATTTTAATTTCTCTTGAGTACATACCTACATGTGGAATGGCTGGATTTGATAGTAACTGATTCTTAACCTTTTGAGGATCAGCTGGATGGTTTCCAAAGCAGCTACACCATTTTACACACCTACCAGAAGTGCATGAGGGTTTCAATTTCTCCACATCATCACCAACATTTCTTCCTATCTTTTAAAAAAAACTGAAGAAAATTAATCAATGTAATGCACCAAATTAATTAAACAAATGAAAAAAATACATAATCATATCTCAGTAGAAGCAGAAAAAGCACTTTGAAAAAAATTAACACTCTTATGATTAAAAAAAACACTCAGCAAATTAGGGCTAGAAGGGAGGCATATGTGAAAACCCCACTGCTAACATCATGCTCCAGGATGAAAGACTGAAAGCTTTTCTCTCACCCCCTAAGACCAGGAACAAGACAAGGATGTCCACTTTAACCACTGCTATTCAAATTTGTACTGGAAGTCCTAGCCACGGCACTGAATCAAGAAAAAGAAATAAAAAGCAGCCGGGCTCAGTGGCTCAGCCTGTAAGCTTTTGGGAGGCTGAGGTGAGTGGATTGCCTGAGCCCACGGGTTCGAGACCCGCCTGGGCTGCGAGACCTCATCTCTACAATAAATCAAAAAATCAGCCGGGCGTGGTAGTGCATGCCTGTAATTCCGGCTACTTGGAAGGCTGAGGTGGAAGGATCGCCGGAGCCCAGCAAGTCGAGGCTGGGTGGCCAGGAGCGGCCACTACGCTCCAGCCTGGGTGACAGAGTGAGACTCCAACTCAAAAAAAGAAAGAAAGAAAGAAAGAAAAAGCATCCATATTAGAAAAAAAAAGAAGTAAAACTATTTCTATTTACAGATGGCA
The DNA here is from genome assembly GCF_000164805.1 of Carlito syrichta. Classification (NCBI taxonomy): domain Eukaryota; kingdom Metazoa; phylum Chordata; class Mammalia; order Primates; family Tarsiidae; genus Carlito; species Carlito syrichta. The sequence goes on along the minus strand of NW_007247291.1, from coordinate 690,142 downwards.
CGATTTTATATAGAGAAAAATCACATGTAATTCACAAAAATTATTAGCACTAATAAACAAATTTAGCAAAGTTGCAAGGTCTAAGATTACACAAAAATCAGTTGTGTCTATACACTGGCAAAAACAATAAAAAGAAGCTAAGTAAACCATCTAATTTATAAAAACACAGAAAAGAATAATATACCTAGGAAAAAATTAACCAAGGAGGTGAAAAACTTGTACACTCAAAACTATAAAACATTAATGAACAAATTAATAAAGATCTAAGTAAATAAACAGACAACTCATGTTCATGTATTTGAAGGCTTAATATTGTTAAGATGGCAGCTCCCTCAAAGTGAACTACAGAGTCAAAATAATTTTTATCGAAATTTCAATGGTTTTTCTTTTCTTCTTTCTTTCTTTCTTTCCTTCCTTCCTTCCTTCTTTCTCTCTCTCTCCTCCTCCTCCTCCTCCTCCTCTTCTTCTTTTCATAGAAATGGAAAAGTTAATCCTCAAATTCATATGAAACAGCAAGGAGCCCCAACTAGTCAAAACAATATTGACAAAGAAAAACAAAGTAGGAGGACTTATACTTCCCAACTTCAAAACTTACTGCAAAGTTACAGCAATAAAAACAATGTGATACTGGCATGAGGATAGATATATAGACCAATGAAATAGAATTGAGTGTTCAGAAGTAAATCAAAACATCTATGGAAAATGATTTTTAACAGTGGTGCCAAATTCATTTAATGGAATAATAATAGTCTCTCCAACAAATGGTGCTGGGACTACTGGATAATCACATGCAAAAAAAGTAAACCCTTACCTCACTCCATATAAAAAAAATTAGCCCAAAATCTATCAATGACCTAAATATAAGAGCTAAAACTATAAAACTCTTAGAAGAAAGAAATCTTCATGACCTCAGATTTGGCAATGGATTCTAAAGTTGACACCAAAAACATGAGTAACAACAACAAAACAAACATTTCAGAGTTATAAAAATTAAGATCTTCTATGTATCAAAGCACATTATTAAGAATGTGAAAAGATTATCTACAGAATGGGAGAAAATATTTGCAAATCACATAACGTGTAAGAGTTTAATGTCTGGAATGTATAAAAAATCTTGCAACTCAACAACAAAAACCTAATTAAAAAATGGACAAAAGATTTGGATAGTTATTTCTCCAAAGAAGATGTACAAATGACCAATAAGCCATTTGATATTCGATATCACTGATCATTAAGAAAATGAATCATAACCATGAGATACTACTTTACTCCCACTAGGATTGATTTTCTTAAGTTAAACCACCTTAGCATTTCTAGGATAAGTCAGACGTGGTCATGGTGTATATTCTTTTAATGTGCTGTTGGATTTGATTTATTGAGAATTTTTGCACTTATATCGATAAAAAATATGATCTGTTTCTTTCGTGTGGTGTTAGGGTGACATTGGTCTCATAGAATGTGTTAGACAGTGTTCTTTTTGCTTCTTTTTGCCTCTTTTTGTAAGAGTTTGAGTAGCATTGGTGTTGATGCTCCTTTAAATGTTTGGTAGAACTGACCAATGCAGCCATCTGGTTCCAAACTTCTCTTTGTTGGGAGGTTTTTGAACCCTTGTTCAGTATTTGCTTGTTACAGATCTGTTAAGATTTTCTATTTCTTCTTAGGTCAGTTTTGGAAATTTATTTGCTTCTAAGAATTTGCCAATTTAATCTAGATTATCCAGTTTGTTGGCATACATTGCTCATGGCACTCTTTTATAATCCTATTATTTTTTGTGAGATTGGTAGTGATGTCTCTACTTTTGTTTCTATTTGCCTCTTCTCTCTATTTTCTTAGTAACTTTAGCTAAAGATTTGTAAATTTCATTGAGCTTTTTAAAAACTAACTTTTGGTTACATTGTATTTATTGTTTTTCTGTTCTCTATTTCATTTATTTCTGCTCTAATCTTTGTTATTTCTTTCATTCTGCTGGCTTTGGTTTTAGTTTGTTCTTTTTTTTGCTCCTTAAAGTCAGATAGCTGATTTGAAACTTTTCTTCTTGTTTTTTTTGTTTTGTTTTGTTTTGTTTTTGAGTCAGAGTCTCACTCTGTCACCCAGGCTGGAGTGCGGTGGCATACTAATAGCCATGGTAGCCTGACCTGCTAGGCTCAGGCAGTCCTTCTGTCTCAGCCTTCCAAGTAGCCGAAACTACAGGTGCACACCACCGTGCCTGGCTAATTTTTTAATTTATTGTAGAAATAAGGTCTTGTCAAGTTGTCCAGGCTAGTCTCAAACCCCTGGGCTCAGGCAATCCTCTCGCCTCGGCCTCCCAAAGTTGTGGGATTGCAGGTATAAACCACCACACCCAACCCGTTCTCCTTTTTTAATGTAGGATTTTACAGTTATAAATTTCCCTCTATCCACTGCTTTTACTGCATTCTATAAGTGTTAGTGTGTTGTAATTTTGTTTGCATTCATTTCAAAGTATTTTCTAAATTTGACTCATTTGTTGTTAAATGGGTCAAAATTTCCATCTTTTCTTTTGTTATAGACTTCTTCATTCCATTGTGGTCAGAGAAGATACTTTGTATTATTTCAGTTTTTTAATATTTATTGAGAACTGTTTTATGGCCCAATGTGTGTTCAGTCCTGAAGACTGTTTCACATGCACTTGAGAAAGATGTACATTCTGCTGCCCCTGGGTGTTCTGAACATATCTTTTAGATCCAGTAGGTTTATAATATTGTTAAGGTCCCTGATTTCCTTACTGATCCCATTCCAGTTTTCTTTTGGTTATTGTTTACATGGAATTGTTTTTAATCACTTCACTTTAAATTTATTTTTGTCTTTGGGTCTAAAGTGAATCTCTTGTAAGCAATATGTTATTGGATTATGTTGTTTTGATCTAGTCTTTCAATCTCTGCCTTTTAATTGACAAGTTTAATCTAGCTATATTTAAAGTGATTGCTGATAAAGGACTTGCCTCTGTCACTGTGCTATTTGTTTTTTACGTTTTACATTGTTTTTCTCCCCTCAATTCCTCCAATTCAGCTTCAGAATTTCTATCTGGTTCCTCTTTATAACCTCTGTCTTTTTATTGATATTCCCTACTTGTTTATATATCACACCCCTGATTTCATGTAGTTATTTGCCCATATTTTCCTTCTGCTTATTTGAGCATGTTTAAAACCATTTTTTCCCCTGCATCCCTCCTCATCCTCCATAATACAATTAATGTAAAACCTTTGTCTAGAAAGCCCAATGCCTGGGCTTCCTCAAGAATTATTTCTGTTTTTCTTTGTGAATAAGACATAATTTCCTATTTTTTGTATGTTTTGCAATTTTTGTTGAGAACTGGACATTTTGTATTTTGTATGTGGTAACACTGGAAATCCCTTTCCCGAGATTGCTGTTGTTACTTGATGAAGGCTACAGTCATCCATTCGTTTGGTGACTTTTTCCAAACTATTTTGCAAAGATTATATTCCTTGTCTTGTGTGGTCACTGAAGTCTCTGTCCCATTATTTCCATAGTCATCCAGTGACCTGACAGAGATTTCCTTAAATGCCTGGATCCAGTAAGATTTTTTGTTAAAGAGAGAAAAAAAAAAACATCTGTCTTTTTCAGTCTCCTTCAGCCAGTGCCACTGGAGAAGCACTTCAGCCCATGGGGCTTAAAACAGTGGTCAGTCTCTGTGCTGTCCCCTCAGTGATCAAACACAGCAATCAAAATGTACAGCCCCAATTTTTGGAGAGTAATTTTTTTATTGCCCATCCTGACACCAGCAAGTCACACTAGCATTGTAGGCTACCATCCCCATCACTGCCTGCCCATGAGCTGGGAGATGGGATATGGTAACCATTCATGAAACAACAAAATTCACTAAAGTTTACCTGCCTCTTTTTTCATCAAGTGCTTTCCAGAATGATGCAATTGTTTTACTAGACTCTAGAGTTCCAAAATAATTGCTTCAGTTATCTCCCATGATATCATCCACTAGCTATCTTTATGTTATAGATTTCTAACTTAATTCCACTGTGGTCAGAGGACATATTTGATTTCAGTTTTTATAATCTGCTAAAATTTGATTTCTGACATAGCTCATGGACTACTTTGGTAAATGTTCCTTGTGCACCTGAAAATGATTTTGACAGTTGCTTAGTGCTGTGTTCTATAAATGCTAATTAGGTCAAATTTGTTAATTGTGTTGTTAAAATCTTTTATAGCCTTTTGTTTGTTCCTCTTGTCCTAACAGTAGCAGAGAGCGATATCTTTAAATTCCTCACTATGACTGAAGATGTGTATATTTCACTCTTGCATTTGGCTTTACTTCCATCATCTTACTTAATAATAAATTTCCTATTTTTAATGATTCTTTTGCATTTTATTTTTTATAAAATATATTTATTTTTATGTTTTATGTTTGTTATATATTTATAAACATAGGTACATATATGCAAAATTATCAGCTGAGACAGGATTTATCGACTATCCATATTAAAATATAAAGAAATGCATATGTTCTCTTTTTCTATCTCCCTTCCCTCTCTTCTGTTTCATTCCCCAATTTTAGTCATTTATACTATTTTTGTTAGTTTGTCTAGTGGTACCGTTAATTCTTTTTTTTTTTTGAGTCGGAGTCTCACTCTGTCGCCCAGACTGGAGTGCAGTGGCCGCTCCCGGCCACCACAGCCTCGACCTGCTGGGCTCCGGCGATCCTTCCGCCGCAGCCTTCCAAGTAACTGGAACTACAGGCAAGCGCTACCACGCCCGGCTAATTTTTTGATTTATTGCAGAGATGAGGTCTCGCTGCC